>NC_140960.1:113994984-114282484 GCF_014529385.1 Adiantum capillus-veneris
CAAAAATTATGTTCCTAATGCTTCTGCTGGCAGTACTTCGTATGGAAATTCTGGTGATAAGGGCAAAAAGAAGATGCGTTGCCATTATTGTAAAGCCAATGATCACTTGATCAAGTCGTGTCCTAAGTTGAAGGCCAAAGAGGCTAAGAAGAAAGAGGGTGGTTCCACTACAAATGCAGCCATTGTTGAGTCTTCTATGAAAGGAGACTGTAATGTTGATGTTGATGCAGAATGGGCGTTTAGTGCAGAATGCACTTACAATCCTGTTGTCCATGATGCATGCTTGTCAGTTGCTGCAGATTCACATGTGTGGTATTTCGACAGTGGTGCTACAAAGCACATTACCTCACATTGTGAATTGTTTACCTCTCTCGAGTCTGTCCCTCATGGGAATTCAGTCACTTGTGCCAACAACGCCTCTTATCCAATTCAGGGAGTTGGAAAGATTGTGCTTACTGCTGCTAATGGCAGTTCTTTCACACTTGTTGATGCACTTTATGTACCTAGGATCAAGAAGAATCTCTTATCTGTATCCGCACTTGCTAGACTTGGACTTGTAGTCAAATTTGTGGATGACAGATGTACAGTTCATGATCTCAGTTTTGGTTATGAAATTGTTGCATCTGGCCTTTTGTGTCGTGGGCTGTATAAGCTCACTTTGTATGACAAGTGTGGACAAAATTTTGCAAATGCTGTTGCAGATTCAAGGGCTATTTCAGATGAAAAACTTTGGCATGCACGTTTTGGTCATCTGAATTTTGCCAGTTTGCTGCGTTTGCAGAATTCTGATATGGTTGCTTCTTTGCCACCTCTTGAAGCACCTGTCAAACATGTTTGTGAAGGCTATATTTTGGGTAAGATGCAGCGTTCTAAATTTCCAAAGGATGGTTCAATCTGGGCCACATGTAGTTTGTAGCTTGTGCATAGTGATGTTTGTCGGCCCATGCAAACTCCGTCCTTGGGCAATTACCTGTACTTCGTGACTTTCATTGATGATTACTCCAGGCATGCATGGGTATTTCCGCTTAAAGCGAAGTCCGAAGTCTTTATGTGCTTCAAACAATTTCTGGCTATGGTTGAAAATGTCTCGAAATGTACTATGGGCACCCTCCGTTCAGATCGAGGGGGGGAGTATATGTCTCATGAATTTAATGCATTTCTGGCTAGTCGTGGGATAAAACACCAATGTACAGTGCCTTATACACCTCAGAAAAATGGTGTTGCTGAGAGAAAAAACAGGTCACTGACGGAAATGGCACGATGTATGGTCAAAATTCAAGCTTTACCGCATTCTTTTTGGCTTGAGGCCATCATGTGTGCCACTTATGTACTTAACAGGTGTCCTACAAAAGCTTTGCAGTCTATTACTCCATATGAAGCATGGCATGATAGAAAGCCTTCTATTGAGCACATGCGTGTTTTTGGCTGTTTGGCATATGCTTTGGTGCCACAAGTGCAGTGCAAAAAATTGGATGATAAGGCTGTCAAATGTATTTTTGTTGGTTATAGTGTTGAAAGCAAAGGTTACAGGCTGTATCATCCGCAAACAAAAAGTATTCTGGTTTCTCGGGATGTAGTGTTTGTGGAAGATTCTGTTCAGCCCTTGCTGTCATGTACTAGAGACAGTAATGTAAGCTCACAGGACAATTATGACACTTTGTTGCCTCTTTTCAGTGGTGGAAATACGAATGTAAGTTCCAATGAGGCAAATGTACAGCCTATGGGGGTTTCTGAAAATGTTTTAGATCAGCCTATTACTGATGCAGATGTACATGATGTACTTGATGAGGAAAGGGCTGAAAATGAGCAGGCTAGAGGCATGCCAAAATGGCTGGTGCACACTTTGCGTGACAGTAAATTGGATGCACCTTTGTCTAGTCGTACTCGTTCAGGCTCTCACCATGCATCTTATGCATCAGATTGTTATGCTTTGGCTGTGTCTAGCTTACATGATGTTGAGGAGCCTCTGACTTTTGATGAAGCACAAAATTCAAAAAATTGGATGGCTGCCATGTAATCAGAATATGATGCACTTATAGAAAATGACACATGGACTTTATGTGATTTGCCTCCTGGCAAAAAGGCCATTGGTACGAAGTGGGTTTACAAGTTGAAACGCAAGCCGGATGGTGAGATTGATCGCGATAAGCCTCGACTTGTTGCAAAGGGTTATGCATAGCAAAAAGGCATAGATTATGAAGAGACTTTTGCTCCCACTTGTCGTATGACTATTGTGCATTTTCTATGTGCATTGGTAGCTCATGTTGGTTGGGATGTACATCAATCAGACATTGTTACTTCTTTCTTGAATGGTGACATATTTGAGGTTTTGTCATAAAAGGACAAGAGGAAAAAGTGTGCAAATGTAACAAGGCTTTGTATGGGTTGAAGCAATCTCCTTGTGCTTGGTATGAGAAAGCTGACACTCATTTGGTCAAACAAGGCTTTCGTAACAGTCAACAGAAAGCACAATGTATGTAAAGCGTGAGGGTGATGTATTTCTCATCGTGGTTCTTTATCTTGATGATTTGTTGATCACTGGACCAAATGAGAGACATATTGTTGAATTTAAGGCTGATTTGAATGCTACTTTCAAGATGAAAGATTTGGGGCTGTTGCATCATTATTTGGGCATACAGTTTAAGCAGTGTGATGGTGGTATTGCCTTGTGTCAGAAAAGTTACATAGAGACATTGCTATGTAAGTTTGGACTTGAGGATTGCAAACCTATTGCCACTCCCATGGAAACAGGTTTGAAGTTGAGTCTACATGATGCTGGCGATCCTGCTGATGTCACTCTTTACCAAACTGCTGTTGGCTTCCTCATTTATGTATGCAACACGAGGCCGGATATTCAGTTTGCAGTCTCACAGGTCAGCAGATTTATGCATAGCCCAGGGTCTAAGCATTGGCAGGCTGTCAAGAGGATTTTCCGCTACCTTAGTGGCACTTTACATCTTGGCTTGTTTTATCCCAAGGGGGGATCATTGCCGCCAGACTTACATGCTTTTTCGGACTCAGATTGGGTTGGTTGTTTTGACACGAGAGTGTCCACAAGTGGTTTTTGTTTCATGCTTGGCAGTTCATGTATATCATGGTTGAGCAAGAAGCAACCTACTGTGGCCACTTCGACTTGTGAGGCTGAGTACAGGGCAGTCTTCACAGCTATGGTTGAGTGTGTATGGCTCAGACGCCTTATGGCTGATTTGGGTGTTGGACGGGACACTGCCAACACTATCTACACTGACAGTCAGAGCGCATTGGCAGTTGCGAGGAACCCAGTTTTTCATGCTCGCACAAAGCACATTGAGGTGCATTACCACTATGTCAGGGAGAGGCTCTCAGCAAGAGAGATCCGCTTGGCGTAGGTGCCAACACAGGACAACCTTGCAGATCTTTTCACAAAGGCATTGTCTCGTGAGAAGCTTGAAGCTTTCCGCAAAGCTTTGGGCTTACTCCCCTTTGTGGACTGATCCTGTCCTCAGGGCATGGCACTTCCCTTTACTCATGTGCCAGCTCTCGTTCACCGCATCACTCCAGGAGGGATTTGTTACCATATACATGTGGTAGTGATGTGTGTGAACACACTAGGACCGTCGGGGCATTTTTTCCCTCTTTAGGAGGTTTTCCCCCCGTGCATTGTATATACGCCCATCACTCTAGGGCTATCTATCTTTCCATTGCACACTAAGTAACACACTCTCTATTGTGTGACTTGAGCTTCCTTCGTCTTCTCCGAGCTGTGTGTGTTTCTCTGCAACACTAATTCCAACAGGTTATTCTCTCTATAACTAGACGCCTTATATATTTATCAAATGTGACTTTATTGAATATAGACCCTAGCCATTTTCTTATGATACTTTAGTTGCACCAGTCTAATCAGAGATTTTGGGTTCACACAAGCAAGCTAGTGTCCCCACAAGACGCCATTAATGGATTTATTTTTTTTGCCTCAAGGAGCACTAATGCATGAGCATTTTGCACTAAAATGAATGATTTTATCTTCTACATGATAATGATCTCACTTGCTCTGGCCTGAGGGGTTTTTTTGAAAGAGTATGACGTGCTTGGAAATGCTGTTATGATGTCCTCGACTAGAGACAAAGATCAACTATTGATGAGGACACTAAAAGATGCCCATGTCAAGGTGTTCCATGGCGGTCAGACATTAGTTTGAAAGGGATGGTCTAAAGTTGTTTTTAAAAGATTATTTTAAAAAGAAATATGAAATGGTGCCTTTTGATTGTGCCTGCTCATGGAGGAGAAGAAGGGAGAGCTGCCCATTTGCTTCTTTGCCGGCTACATTGAGAGCATGCTGTGAGCATTGTTGTTTGTGTTTGTGTGTGTGTGTGTGTGTGTGTGTGTGTGTGTGTGTGTGTGTTGTGTGTGTGCATGTTTTAATTGTGAGGTAGATGGATATATCTTTCTTGTTGAAGTTGGAGAGAGAGAGAGAGAGAGAGAGAGAGAGAGAGAGAGAGAGAGAGAGAGAGAGAGAGAGAGAGAGAGAGAGAGAGAGAGAGAGAGAGAGAGAGAGAGAGAGAGAGAGAGAGAGAGAGAGAGAGAGAGAGAGAGAGACTCCTATAGAAGCGAGAATAGAGAGAGAGAAAGGCTATGTAACTCGATTATGAAGAAGAGAATGAGAGACTATCTTGTTGTAAATCAACGAGGGCAAGTGAGTAGATAGAGCAGAGAGAGAGAGAGAGAGAGAGAGAGAGAGAGAGAGAGAGAGAGAGAGAGAGAGAGAGAGAGAGAGAGAGAGAGAGAGAGAGAGAGAGAGAGAGAGAGAGAGAGAGAGAGAGAGAGAGAGAGAGAGAGAGTTTTTCATGTGTTGCAATTCGACAGAGAGAGGGCTTGTTATATATATATATATATATATATATATATATATATATATATATAGGGGAGTTATATTTGCTTTAAATCCACTAGGGGGAAATCCCATAGGAGACCAGAGATAGAGAGTGGATTTGCTACTGAAACTCAAAGACAAAGGATCTCTCTATTGCAAATGAGAAGGGATAGAGAGAGAGAATAGAACAACCTATTCCCTATGCATTTGAAAAGAGAGATATGTGGACATGAGCGAGACTCATTCTATGAGGAGAGAAGTCTAGGAGAGCATATCAATTTTTTGGTTTAAAGTCAATTCAAGTGACAATTTTTGAAGTCTTCACGTCAAATTGAAGACCTCTTGTCTTGCAACTACGACCACTAAAGCCAAAGCACAATAGTCAAGTTCAATTTTGAAGGCAATACCCATATTTTGATAAACTACTTTAAAACAAAACATCTCTCATCTAGCACTGTTTATGGCTAGCCGTTGTAGCACATTGTAATTATTGTTAAAAATTGAAGCATTGTATTCATTTGAGGGTAGTGAGATGCCCAAAACCTCAATAGCAGAGTGCTACCCACATCATCGTACACGAGATAAGTCTGATTCTTATCTCTGTAAACATTAAAAATATAAGTCTCTAGCTTTTGTAAAAAATGCACTTGCATGAAAATTATCAATACAAATATCACATTTTGAATTATCTATTGTGTTTTGGCTCAATATCATCTCTTTTGGCTCATCATTACATTATTATTATTATAAGCGCTTTTGTTTCCATGTGCTTGTAGTGAATTAATGTGTCACATAAAAGTTGTTGCAACCATATTCCTTGGCAGAAAAAAATATTAGTCGCACACTTCAACCTTATAGTTCCTATTGCTAGGGTGGGTTTTTGTCTCTCTCTCTCTCTCTCTCTCTCTCTCTCTCTCTCTCTCTCTCTCTCTCTCTCTCTCTCTCTCTCTCTCTCTCTCTCTCTCTCTCTCTCTCTACACTTCTATACTATACCATCCTTCTAGATGTGTCTAGCGTTGGGCGTCTTTCCTTTCTTTTCTCTCTTCCTAGATACTTTTGGGACATCTTGCTAACTAACGTTGGCTCAATTAACATGTGCCAACAATGTCGGTAAATTCTGCCTATTCTACAACCAAATCTCTGATACCAATTATGAAGTGTGTGTATGTGTGCATGTGTGTGTGTGCGAGGAAGGGGGATAAGGAGGATCATGGATTTAAGAGGAGCTTAGAGTGAGGATAACGATGTCTCGCCGTTTTTATTCTTATGTGTATTAAAGGATAAGGTTAATGTTAGATAATGGGTTAGTAATTCATTTTATAAGTTGGCCTAGATCCAATTCACTTCCAAAACCCAATTTTATTACATGATGGGAGAACACTTTATGAAGTCAAAATGAAAAAAATGCAAAAAAATAATCTTAGATGATGATTGTACTTATTCTCTATTGTGTTGGATAGAGCCCATTTTCACAAATTTTTATCACCCATAGTTCAAGCATGATATCAAAAGCCCACACATCAATTTTGGAAGAATTGGAACACCCAAAGCACTCCCATGCATAGTTAGTCATTTTTAGACACGCTTCATGCAAAAAATGATCTTAACTTGGCATTTACCTAACCAAATTATTCAAAAATCCAAATCTAGCATGTTTACAATGTATACAACCCATGTGCGTGGCCAAAACTACCCACTTTTCATGTCAAAATCTAGCCCAAGATAATTATTGCGCTTGTTATCTTGCTTGTAATTTTTTGTGAAAAGCTGATCTTGGATTGTTGCATTATGTTTTTGTGGGTTTCAATGGTAATCTTTTAGCATTAGACTTGAATTTGGCTTATCCAAGCTAAATGGAGCTTGATAAGCTTTTGGCTTTGAGATGTACCGAACTTGTCACATCATGTGTGATGGCTATAGGCTCAACGCAATCCTCATTAGCAGTAGCTCTCAAAATGAATACTATGAAGAAAAATCTACAAGAGCTTCCACCATATGAGCAAGAAGAAGAGTGGATTCAAGTCGCCAAAAAAACATGTGCAGTAGAGACTCAACTAGAAAAGCACCATGTCGCAATATTCCATGAAAAATTTAGAATTGCCGACAACCAAGTGATCGTCTCCTTCCAAAGGAACTCTATGTTGTAGCCAAAGAATCAATAGTTAGGGAAGCCCATCAACGATTGGGGCTACTCCCCTCCTATGAAATGGAACCATGTGGAGATAATCTCCAAAGGGCCTACAAACTTCTCAGTTCTATCTAGGAAGATGATATGACTTGCATCTCTAATTCAATCGGGCAAGCCACCAAAGTGAAAATCACCAAGGATATAGTGGTAGAGGCACTGAAGATGCCCATAAAAGGAGAGTCAATGAGGTCAAAAGAGAAGAAGACGACATGAGTATTTACAAAGAACAATATAGTGGCTACATTCTTACATGATCCCCAAGTCCGTTGAAGACCCTACTCGATTGTACCACCAACACTTTCACTTCTCAGCCAAGAGGCCATCAAGATATACAACCCATAACATGGTGTTATAGCTCTCAAATTCATAACAACTTCAAAGACAAGGAAACCAATGCTTATTGACCACACTTTTAGTGTACTTGCAATGCCCACCTCTCATTTTTCCCCACCATAATGTATGTTGCACAATTTTTAAGGCCCCCATATGAGGAGAGGCCAATAGTGCACATATATTTGGTGGATTCTAGCTTGCACATTGATGAGGTCTTTATTTGTGATCATGGATGGTATGGAGAAAATTTAGGAGCCCAACCTTGGGGCCTGAGGCACAATGAGTGGCCTCGACTAGGGATAGGGATTTAGGGGCAATGCCTCTAAGGAAAAGTTTCAAGGAATATTTGTCAAAATATTCCTTTTTTCCGAAATATATTGGCCAAACAATGGCCCAAAAGTGTGAAAAAACGGCCGTTGGTGGTCAATAGTCAATAGGCACTAGCCGTTGGCCGCTGGTCTTTGGTCGATGGTCAGTGGGGACGGCATTCAATATTCGGTAGTTGACTTCTAGGTGGGGACGGCATTCAATATTCGGTAGTTGACTTCTAGGTGGACTTGGCTACACATGGACATCTACACATGGGTGCACAGATGGATGTCTCTCATGAGAGAGGGTAGCCCATAGAGGCTCCTTTATATCTATATAAGGAAACCATCTCCATGAAAAATTATACATCCCACATTGAAAGGGAATCCATATTGAAGGATAAAAAACCCTTGTATTCCTACCTACTTGCTCTAGTTGTCTATATCTATATAAGGAGACCACCTCCATGAACAATTATACATCCCACATTGAAGGGAATCCATATCGAAGGATAACAGACCCTTGTATTCCTACCTACTTGCTCTAGTTGTCTATATCACCATCCAAGCTCTACCTTGAGAGTGCATGGGTGGATGATGTCATCACTTTGTTATAGTGCTTATCTAAATTTGATTTGCCACTAATCTACTTTGCATCGTATCTTTCTCTACTCTTCTTACTACAAGATCTTATTTTGTCTTACATTTCTTAAAAGCTATTAGAGCATTAGGTACTCATAGCTAAGATTGTACAAGAAGTACTTGTATTACTTTGCAAAATCAATCCCTTATTATGTCGGTATCTTCAAATGTAGTTGGCCATGCTACTCCACTAGCTACACATTTGTCCACCAACCTTCACAAAAGGCAAGCTTGATGGCACCAACTATGCTATGTAGAAATTCAAGGTTTTTGTAATTCTAGATTTTTATGAACTATTGGATACAATGTTGGGTAAAAATGGTGTTGACCTAGAGCCTGCTACAACAACTGATCCAAGAAATGCAAGTCTTTTCATTCATCAAGGGGCTACTCTTCTACATGCTTGAAAGAGAAGGAATGCAGATATATGGTGCACCATTATCAATTTTGTGTAAATGATTCTATTCTCACTTTGATTCCACATATACCACTCAAGAACATCAAGCTTGGAGCACATTGGCCTCCCAATATGAGCTTCAGAATCACACCATAGTTCAAAATCTGGAAAATCAACTTGCTACTAACTTGATTTGTTCGCTTAATTTGATACAAACAAAGAAATGAGGGAAAGGTATGAATTATTTTACTTAATTTGAAATGGATGTTATCTATTTGTATATGTGGGGAAAGCTATGAATTCAAAATCTCATAATATGAAAGAACATAGCCATGTGCTTACTTGCTTCTTTCATCTCTTAATGCAAGAATACATTATTATCACCCTCTACATACCCTATTATGCATAATTATTTGTCTCTTATTACTGCCATTCAATAAATTTATGCCTTCTTATGAGTCATATCTAGAGTTGCAAATTATTATTGTTGGTCCATGTAAGGTGGCCTCTGAATAGCAAAACTTGTCAAAAGAAGCAATCACTTGACAATAATCCATTAGCTTCAAATTTGATAAAGTGTCGTAAATATGAATATGTGATGAAAGGCATATACCTACACATGTTCATATAAAGAAGTTCCATACATGGACTATTAATGTGCATGCAAAAGATCATCAATACCATATCCTAAAATATATTTTCTTGAGAGACCTACTAGAACATATACAAATTTGTATGCAAGCCACCATTTATATAGGTTTTACAAAGATCCAAAAGCGAGGAAATAGTAGTAGACAAGGAATCAATTAAAGGTTGTGTCTTTTCTAAAAAAGTCAATATTTTATATACACTTTTATCTTTTCTAAAAAAGATGTATATATATTATGTATCCATATTTCTATTTTGTGAAATAAAAAATCTCAAATAAAAACATTTGCTTAATTTGTGTCTCCACTTCTTGTGATTGCATATAACACACCATAAATCCATAATTATCAAAATGAGTCTTAAGTAATAACAACAAGTTTCTAAGTCAAGATGTCGTAACCAATAATCATTGGAAAAAAATCAAAGAAGAACTTACTAATTTATAAGGCCAAAGAAAATGTCTTTGATTGGGAGTTAACTTGATTGGAAACTAAAAGGAAATCTAGGAGCCATGTGGAAAGTGTGGTCATTTTTCTTGGAATTGTAAATCCAAAGGCAAGGACAAGACTGATGAGGATAGCCACTATAGTTTTTGTGAAGAAGGTCCTTTAATGCTAGAGGGCCCTTTATGGTCGATGCTGCAACTCCATACATCAAATATAGCAAGTTTGGTTGTAACGTGCTATTTCTATTTAACTATCATAATTTCCTACACACTAGTTATTTTTGAGTGTACAACGATCAAAGACCAGAAGCAAGCTTCGAACACTATGATCACCAACAATCAAACACAAATATCCCTTGTTGTAGATACCAACCAATTTATCACAACCATGGATTGTATTTTCACACCTAATTAATCGATATTCTCTCCATTAAGGGTGAGAATTGTACTAAGGTTGTAAAATTACCGTTTTCAAACATGATACAACATGCATTAGCACTAGATTCCTAAGGTATAGGATTCATATGCCATTTTTCCTTGTACATGTGACATCCTTATATGCACTTTGCAAATTTGTGCAAAATTAAATATCCTATATGCCCTAATTAAAGGATTCATATAGCATTTTTCCTTGTACATGTGACATTCTTATATGCACTTTGCAAATTTGTGGAAACTTGTACATTGTTTTGGGGTTTTCCAATCATCATTTTGATTATACAAAAATGTGGGTATATGAACAGAAATAGGTAATTATATGTGTATAATGTGTGAGAGTGTAGGAATTGAGAATTCACCACCCTATTGTAAGCCAAATGATAGAGACAAATATATTTAACTAAAACTATATAGATGTAGTTTGACATCTTCACCCTCTACATATAGGACACTTCCACTCCTATTTATGTTGTTATGAGTGTCAAAAAAAGAGCATCAAATGAAGCATGGCCCCTTATTGATCATTTCCTTTTGCAAGGTACTATTTTTGACATTGATACCAATGGGTAAGGTAATAGATGAATCCAAAGAGAAATACAAAAATCAATTTGGTCATGTGGGTATGTATTGACCCCGTTGAAGAGGTGCTTGTAGCATTGAGTTACTATGGGAATTCAGGCACCAAGAAATACTATTAGAGTGAGCTAATGAGATTAGATATTCAGCCATTGGCCCTGCTACTCTAGATCAAGGACATTAGTGGCCAATGGATGTTGGTGCAACCAAAGTATGTCCACCATAGAAGAGGGCACAAGCAGTGGTATGTATGTTGATAGATGCATGGAAGAGTGCTAAAGCAGGTATGGGAGACATGGACATGCAAGTGGAAACTGAGATGTATGCTTTATGTGGTTTTATAGGCCAAAGGGTCTCCAAAAAATGACATCATGGGATGGCAGCTAAAGATATTCACATGGCTGTTTTTTTCTTGGAAATGTAGAGCTTGAAGTGATGGTGGAGCAGGTCCAGATAGCTCCTCAAACGGAGCTACAGGGTGAAAGATATGTCAGTTTAAATCTAAAGTACATTGCAAATTCTAGACGGATAGGGTAGATGATGACAAGTGGTCAAAGCTAGTTTGAAGTGATAGATGTGTAGAGCTTGAGTTGTGGAATGTGTCGGTCCTCCTTTCAAATCGTCAATGGGAGTTCGGGCGGGCAAGATACAACGAGTTGAAATCGATGGCGCTTGCCAGCCACCAGAGGATGCCATATGATTATTTACTGTATTGATTGCCTTTGATTGACGGGCCTGATAGGATCAAGATAGAGTGGAGTGTACATGGTCAAAAGTCGGGACCCAATCTGCAAGTGAGACTTTATGGCTCGGCGATTGGATCACCATGCAACAAGTTATAGGCAAAGAAACTTGGGGTGCAAAACAAGGTTGTCTGCATTGAATTGGGAGGATATTTTGAAGCTTTTGAGAGGGAGTGCTTCTAAGGCCACCATGTGGCCATCAACTAAACCCACATGTGATGGGTGCATTAAAGCATGCGTGGTATTTATACTGAAGCGAAACTCTTCATATGGCAAGAAACTGGGTGAGAGGGGAGCTTCCCCTCAACTAGCTATGGCGTGCCCTCCGAGTGCTTCTGGTGGTCATGAATGTTTTCAAATTCGGCGTTCGTTGGTGGAGTTGCCGTTGGTGTTTGTGTCGTTGGTTGCCGTCGACCTCATGCACAATGATGATGTGGCAGGGTGGGTGGCAGTGTTCCCACAGCCCCGATGGGCGCTTGTTGTTTGGCTGAGGAGGATGTGTGCCTTAGCCTCCAAGTATCCAAGAATAGCAGGAGCAAAGTCACATCTAAATTAGTAGGGCTAAAAAGGGAAAGTGTCGACTCAAAATAGAGGTTGCTCACACCCCATGCAGGCCCAGTTTTTTGCTGATTTGGGTGGAGGGTTTTTGGCACTTTGGTAAACGAGAGCTCCAACATGAGGGGATTTTCATCAAGCTCTCAGCGAGGGGAGCTTCGCGGATAAGAAGAAGAAGGCTACCATAGGAGTTTTTTCTATGATCGTAGAGGCCACATCGGCAGAGTTGGATTATAGTTGAGTTTCATGGTGCTTCTAAATGGTTTTTCTATAATAACTAGAGCAAATCATAGCCAATTTTTTTTCCGTTTCTTCCCCCTTCTCATCTTTGCTATGCTCCAAGAATTTGGTGCCGGTGTGTGAGATGTGTGTGTCTCCCTGGGCCATGTGTGTGTATGAGAGAGAAAGAAAGAGTGGTGTGTGCTGTGAGATTGGTGTAAATGGGAAAAATTGGTGTGGTTGGCTCTCAATCAATTGTGCAAATCATGCCTGCATTCATATGCATGCAGACAGTGATCTGTATGCAGATGTGTGCAATTTTGATGGTGTTTCTAGTGGATGGGGGTGCTATGGAAACCCTCGGCTATAGAGAGGCAATTTTTTGTGTGCTAGGTGTGTTCCCCTTTCCCCATTTCCATTTTTTGGTGCCACCATGGAGGAGCATTTGATTGCTTCAATTTGAAGGCGGAGGTGTTGGTTGATCTTGAAGGGTCGATCGATGAAGAAGGGCTTGATGATGTTGGCATGGAGTTCAGAGAGGAGGTGAAGGAGACAATTATATGCTTTATTGTAGGTCGAGTTCAAACCTTCAAAAGAGGTATGCAACTCATGGTTGAAAGAGGTATGCTTGTAAGTGCATCAATGCAATATGTTATCTGCCAAATAAGGGGTTCCCTTGAGAGGAGCTCCACTTTACATGGTTAAGAGGGAGGGGTAGAAGTGTTTGTTGGATCAAATGATTGTTGGTAGAGTCAAATGTGTTGATGAGGTAGGATGATGCTTAAAGGGGTGAAAAAGTGTCATGGTCCTATTGTGTACATTGATGGCTACATTCTTGGGTAAAGCACTATTGGAGGTTGGTGTTGATGGATGGAGGAGAACATAGCCAAGTATTTGATTCAAGAGGTCAAACTATGTAGGGGGTGGGGCAACGCACTTGAGGCTTGGGAGGAAGAAGGTGTAGGGATAAATGTATGAAATTAGCACCTAGGGACTCTGTCATGACACATAATTGAAATAGTGGAACAATGAATACGGTTCTACCAACCGAGCAAAGAATGCAATTTCACATATATCGTAGACATAGCTTTGAAGCCCAAACAATTACATAACCTATCAAACAGCCTTAAAAAATTGTATAACAGCGCAAAGCTAGCCTAGAAATTATGCAAGCTTTCAAGAGACCTTGAAACATCTTTAACACTAGGTTGGTAACCTAATAGGACATAAAAGTGTCCTTTCAGGGTTTTGAAAAAAACCTCCAAAACCATAGTAGATCCACTCATTTTGTAAAATCCTTTCATGAGGTTATAGTTCAAGGCCTACTACACATGGAAAAAATAAGAAACTTGTAAAATTTCTTATCTTTTGGTCACACCAAGCCTCCAAAGTTGATGGACCAGTACATTTTCATCAAAACAGTCATTTCTTACGTTTTGTTGCATAAAAATAAGATTAGGGATTTTTGTAGGACTTGAGATAAATTCCCTAGTTAACTTCAATGGGTTGGTGATCAGAACATATGATTGCTTCTCACTCACTATTTTTTGTTTTGCCAAAAGAAATAGGTACAAAAAAGTTGAATTTTTACCATTCTGCAAACCTATCATCAAAGTTTCTATAGCCACGCTCAATACAAATAATATATGCATGTTTTCTTAGTTCCCTATTGTCCTTTAGGTTCATAAGGAGCCATGGAGCATGTCAAAAGAATAATACATCTCTTACCAAGGGGAATCTTGGGGACAAAGATGAAGTGCTAAATACAACAAACATGAAAAAACTGGGTTCAACATTATGAGTTGTAGAATCCCATAGAAACTATTCAATATCTAGCCAAATTTGATCCGTATGACTAGATATGGTTCCTACCTAAAAACTGCATGTAGTTGTCACAAGCAACTAACAATATTGAAAAATCTATACTTGATATACTAGAATGTTTCGTTTTCTTCTATAATTGAAAAAAGCAACCATCGTTGTCTACTATGCAAAATAGGGTATTAGGTGCCCCAAAACTCAAGGAATATTAGCTTTATGTTACAATATGCGACATAGAAAATCAAAACTGCATTTGGATATCATGAAAGCCACCAAAAAAATCATAGAAGAGCTAAAATTGGCTAAAAAATAGGATTGGACAATTTTTGTAATTTGGTCATAACTTACAACTTTAACATTTATTTCTCCCTAGAAGCATCAGGGCACGTTGAGGACTACTAAAGATAGTTCTCTAGCATTATAGACCTCACAAACATGAATTCTAGAGTGGTATAGTTAAAAAAAGCCAAAAACAGGACCAGTTTTTTCCACAGTTTAGGTTGTGAAATGTTGTGCAAGGACAAGGTTAAAGATGGAATTGATATTCCAAAAAAATGTCGAGTTTTTTTCAGCTCATGAGACAACTTTCTAGGCAGATAGCACCTCAAAATCCATTTTGAAACTCTTGACATAATTCAAGGAAAATGATCACTTAACAGGACATAAAAGTGTCCCAGGACATAAAAGTGTCCCATTTCCAACCTAGTGTTAAACATGTGGTATAGTGGAAGTGGAAAACTGCTTGGAGGACTCAATCGAGCATTCAAAATGTTGACACTTCTTTGATAAACACAATAGTACTACACTAGTGTGGAACCTCCTAAAGGTTGAAATAATATTTAAAGTTGAGTGTATATCAATGAGTGTACTAGCGGAGGGTGCTAAGTGAGTGGCAATGGCAAGCCCGTGTGCAAATCTTCTGGTGGAGAGTGAACACCCATCTCTGCTTTTCTCCCCTTGCAATCTTGTTAAACAACATCTCTTAGACAGTGCCAATATGGTGTATCTACATCAACCAAAGCTCCAAGTTGTTCAATGATATCCTTTCACTTTAGAGGAGGTCATCTTTAGAGTAAGCGAGACATGTCAGCAAGAGAAGCTTATTATTGATCTCATGTAAAGCATGATCTATGTTGTAAAGTAGGCTTCCTAAAGTGCTCTGGCACAAAGTACGTATGAGCCAATGCTTGAATCTGATGTAAGAAAAGCCCTCCAATATGCATGGAGTCGACATGCATGCAGCATTAGCTGAAGTCCAAAGAAAAAGAACTCTTGGAAACAAGATTTTCTAGCAGCTAGAGAGATTGGCACTCATGAGAGAACAAAATTAATGTGTCCGTTAGGTTGGGTGTTGATCTTTAGAGCACAAAGAACATCACCACATCCACCATTCTGCATTGTGTACTGCTATTGACTGATATGTCCCTCAAGGCAAGGAATAAAAAAATTATGGGTAAGTAAGCAACATTGGCAACTCTTTGCTTTTTCTTCTCCTACACACATCTCACAAGCTTCCATTTCATTCACCATCGCTACCCAACCGTTCAGTCGAATGCAACTGCAGGATGTACTGGATCCACAGTCAAGGAGGAACTGGGTGTGGTAAAGAGGAAGCTTGTACGAAACTTGGTAAGATTTAGGAGCCTTTGATCCCTCTTGGCTTCATGTCTTCCATAGGTCGCACACACAAAGAGTTGTCCTCTCACTGGCCAACTCCAACACCCCAAAGGGAAAACCTTGCAATGCTCTCGCTAGTTGGATGTAGGCCAACTCCTCCTTTCATAATCAAGGCAACTCTCACTTTGCTAGCCCCCCATGCATGACTGCTTTCTCTACTAGTGATATTTCCTCTAATTTTAGTCCTACTTTGCACGCTTGCTAGCCCCCCATGCATGACTGCTTTCTCTACTAGTGATATTTCCTCTAATTTTAGTCCTACTTTGCACGCTTTGCTCCCAATTTTTTCCCATCTCCAAGCTCCACATTTCCTTATGATGGCAACACTGGACAGTGCGGGCTGGCAGGAATGCTCTTCATGATAGTCTCACTTATACAAAGATGTGGCCAACTCGCAGTTAATGATCTCTCTTGCCCCTCTTCCATGGCACCTATATCGTGCACTGAGCAAATTCCCTCGCATCGTGCTCAATGCCACCACAATAGTCACGTCCTTTCACAATTTCACTTGCTAAAGAAACAATGCTCAATCGCCAAGCTGAAGGGACACGGACAGACATGTAGTTGCTAGACACATTACAAAGGAGCAATTGACTCCTTGAAGCTTGTTATAGAAGAGCTTCAGAAATCCTATGATTCTGAGATGGATTAAACTCGTAGGGATGGCACCCACCAACAAGTCGAGCCCCATGCTCAACATCATTAGGGTAGTGAGATAATCATATCTTCGGGTATGTCGCCCTCCAATTCGTTGGAAGAGGGATCCAATACCTATGTGGTACTAAGGTCTGCATCATTGTTTAAGAGGTCCTACGTAGTCCGGAGGAGTCACAAGAATTCATCATTGGAGTTGGGGCGAGAGTTTTTGGTGTTACGCCTGCAAACTGCCCAGTTCTCTACTACAACCACTGCCCTGGATTTATGTATTAAATGCGAGCCCTTGACCATGGAAGCAATCTTCGCGCAAGAGGAGCAGGGAGCTCCAAATCCCCCTTGGCCTGTATCCTTTCTCTTGCAACGCCACCCTGTCAGCTTGCTTCAGTGGGCCCGCGTTGCTATTGTTGCAATAGCCCATCACCGCATCATAGCTGTAGTTACATGAGTTGCTCTACTATCGAGGCTGCTGAATGCCACACCAACGACCTTCAAGGAACTTTGGTTCTTTAAGACCCTAAATTGCTGACAAAAATGGAGAAACCTGTGGTTGACCAGGCCCTCGCAGCTTCTTGTACACATAGGTGTGTGCAGTTTCAAGAGACCACAAGCAAAGGAGCAGGAGAGATGGGCCGAGGTTCTCAGATCACCCTTGTTCCAATGGATGCCCAGCCCACTGCCGTTCCTGCTACACTTGCTAAGCTTCGGGTCAAGAAGGACTTCTTCCGATGCCCCCAAAAATCTTGACGATGAAGACCATCTTCGTAAATGACCAGTACAGGAGCCCTTCCCCAAGAGCTTCTCACACTGCCCTTGACTATGGCAACCTCGCTTATATTATCTCTGGAATGGCGACCCCTTCTTTTCGCCCAGAGATAGCCCAAGATGCCTATTGACGCCGAGATCAATAACTAGAAATCTGGTGGTATAAAATAGGGTTTTGATTGGGGCTGCAGACGACTCGTCATCCCCATAATTCTATAAAGTTTATGCTTTGGGGGTTCGCCTCCAGCTGTTGGCCGCAAGCTATTGGTCGAATTCGGGCGCAGCAAAAGACCAGGCTGGAGGTGGACTGGATAGAGAGACAGAGGCATGAAGATCAGATCGTGACAGCGGACAACAAGCGAGACCACTGAATGAGAAGGAATCTAGCAAGGCTCAAGGCATGTGGCTCATGGGGTGGGAGGTTGGTGCTATGGCGTGCATGATCAGAGCAGGCCCGCAGGGGAGAGAGAGAGAGAGAGAGAGAGAGAGAGAATTGTGTGGGAGTTTGGTAAGCAAGAGAGAGGTTATAAAATATTCGTTCCCTCCTCATCTGTCTGGGCTCGTGCTACTCAACCCCCATTCGCCATGTTTGCTCCAGCCTCCATCCACCTTCTCCGGTTCCCGCTCAATCCTTTCTTCACTACCATGCTCAGGCTCGACTCTCTCTCCTTGCTCGCTTCTACTCCCACTCAGCCTAGTGACTTTGGCTGCTTGAAAGTCCTTGCAAGAGCGCAAACTTTCTCTGGTTGTAAGAGCTCGATTATAGAAAGCAACCATAGCGCTTTGCAACCATTAGAGATGGTTAACCAAGTGTTGATGGTTAAGGAAAACACTTGCTGCAGGTTCATCAGTGCTTAAGTAGAGATAGAAATGGGCACGTAGCCGCCAGTCTGATGCGAAGAGAGAGAGAGAGAGACTGATTGATTGACTGTTGAATATGACAGCATCTCTACAAAATATTTTAAGGTTTTTTTGGTCGTAGTGACCACTTTCTCGACTTTATCACTTATTTAATGTGAAAAATCATGATACAACAAACTCCTGGTCCTTAAAATGACTTAAAGTGAATGGCCTCTCTCTCTATATATATATATATATATATATATAGCAACCAATCAAAAAATCCTTTTGGACGGTCAAAAATCACTATGGACTCAGCCTTTTGGACGGTCAAAAACATCTAAAATAAAATGTTATATTTTTTTAAAAATAATTTTCTCTTTTTTCATTTGCAAAAATGAAAACCATCACTAAGGCCTTCTCCCGTCTAGAGAGGCCAAAAAGAAGAAGCAGCGAGAAGTCAGGGGGGAAATCGCTTTTGGCGGATGAGGGCGCGCAGGGAAAGAGGATTAAGCAGGGGCCGCCGTTGAGTGCTCTAGAGGGCCGACAGTTCATAAAGTGCAGAGCGGGGAGCGCGCAACGAGAGCGAGGGGCGTGTCGTCGATTGTAGCCTTGCAGGTTGACGAGCAGAGAGCGAGGGGAGAGCTGCAGTACGGGTCTTCATCAAGGAGCGCGCCGTCAGAGGAGCAAGGCTGAGGGGAGTCGCCGTCTAGCAGAAAAGAACTACCGTCGAGAAGACAGGAGAAGGAGAAGCGAACCTGGGCTGGCGGCATCTGTAGGAGGCGGGTCAGCAAATAAAAAGCCGTCGTGGAGGCGCGTCGTCGAGCAACCAGGAATTACAGATCAGGCAAGGAAGGGTGTGCGCTTCCAATCAGAACCACATTATGGAGGCACATGCACTCCTAGAGAAGGGTTGGCAGGCTTATCAAGCAACTGTGTGCCGTCCAGCAAGCTTTTGGGGGAAGTGTACTGGGTGTAGGTGACCAATAAAGCGCACGGAGAAAATAACGAGCCTACAAGGGATTTGGTGGACGCCTGCAAGAAGGAACTGCAGGAAGTCGGGAAGTTGACAAAGCCACGGGCAGCTCTGGCCGAAAGTTGACGAGCGCGCGACGTACAGAGGGAGGAGTATTAAGCCGTGCCGAGCAGTTGTGAGCAAGCAGAAGACGAGCGCGGGCAGGGCGTCAACTGTCAGCGGCGGGCGGCCCATGAGCAGAGGGGGCAGCGTTTAAGGAGCGCAAGAGAGCCCCGTGAGGCGAGGAGTAGGAGTCGACTGCAGAGAGCGAGTTGATGCCACGTGATCAAAGAAGAAGAGCGAGTGAGAGTAGCGGGGCGGAGAGTAAAGCAAGGAGGAAGGTCGTGGTCGTGGATGAAGCCTTTAGGCGAGGGCTTTTAGAAGTTGGCGGCCATCTGAAGAGAGGGTGGAGAGGACAAGTAGGAAAAGCACGCGGTGCCAGTTTTGCATGCAGCTGAAAGGCGAGGCCAAGATGAGATTGCAGGGAGATCAGTCGTAGAGCGAGATTTTGAATTCTTGTGGCTCAAGTACATGTTTCTCTTTGTTGGATCTATACATAGCCTCAATATATTTTCATCTCCTTGATTAAATAGCCTTCCAACTATTAGCACTAATGTTCATGTCTACTCAATGATTGATGGTTACTTTTTTGTCTGTAGTGATCAAATGGTGAGCAAAGCTTACATGTTCGCTCCACCTTGGCAGCATCTCAATGTTGAATAGATAACAGTCTGACATGTCATCATCTACACCTGTGGATGCTTTTTGTAATGGATTTGATGTTTTATTGTCTAGTGCAGCTTACAGGTGAAAAAGGATAAGGGTTATGTGAAAAGATCTCGAAAGGATATTATATTTTATGTATAATTTATTATTCAAGTGCTCTTTTATGAGTTTTGGTCATTTATGATCGGCCGGTTAGTTTGTACTCAATTTGACCATTCAAGAAATCTATAAATCAAATACATGCAAGAGGAAAATGATTACTCTTTCACGGGGGGAGATTGCACCCAGTGTGCATTGTTGCTCTCTCCTCCTTCCTCTCCTCTCTCGTCGTGCTGGCATAGCACTCCGCTCTAGGAGGTGTGCCTGCACGTGTCCTCTTCCTCCTTTTCTCTCTCTGTATCTCTGTTTGCGTACGTCATGGATTCTCATTATGAGCTTTGATCAAGCATGAAAATTTGTGTGTGTTATCATTGATTACGTGCTATTTTTGAGTATTTGCAGGGCCTTCCGCACTCCTGTTTGTAGCAGTGGTATCAGAGTATAAATCATCGCTCCTGGTCAGACATGGATGCTGCAACAAAGATGGAGCTAAGTTGTGCTTTCCATGATTCTCGTCAAATTTTTTATTTTATCTTTCTTTGTAGAAATATTAAGAGAACTCTCTTGTTATTGGAAAAATCTTGATGCATGTATCAAGTGATTCATGCGTGCCTATTTCCTTGAGTACGTGTTCATACCTCAAATTAGTAGGCTAACCAATTCTCTTGTTTAAGAAGATGTCAAGGCATGTATTTAGCTTTGGTGGTAGTACATGTACAAGAGATAGCTATGGGATTGCATGCTTTGGATGTATCTATAATGGATGAAGAAGAAGGCAGAGAATTATTCAAGGAGATTGATTTTTAAGCTTTGTGGGAAACAAAATTAAAAAAAACCTTGAATGCTTTTGAATGACCCCAGGCTACCCATTATAAAAGGGCAAAGGATGCTAGAGATTAATGTGTTTGCCAATGAACCGTGATGGATCTCCACCCTTGACCGACCTTGTCCACAGTTTGACTTAGGTGTTTCTCCACCCTCTAGCCCTCTAGAAAAAGCCGCCCATCTTTTCCAAGGGAGTTGCACCTTTTCTCCCTCCCTTGGCTTGTGATGTCACTGTCTCTAAAGCCGACAAAAGATTACCAACATGCAATAGTAGCAAGGTGGGTATATACAATAGAAGAGATCGATTTGAGCCAAACTACAATCGTCAATAGATTGCTTCATCGGCATCAATAGCCCAAGTGTAGAGCTCACGACAAGCTATTTCTACCCCACATTCAATAGGATCGACAATACTAATGGCTACGGCCCCGACCCGTCAGATGACCACAACCGCCACAAAACTGCTTGCATACACCACTATCCAGCCACAATAGTTGGGACTCGTGCCGCTCAATAGCCAGTGCGTGCAGACCACTGCAGTCGTCGCTGAAGACTATAACTGGACGTACCTGCTAGTCTTCTTGCACTTGACGATTACCACCCATTGATTATTATTGCATGCATTCCCCTTCTCTACCCTTTGCATGCACCAACTAATGATCTCTAATGCTTCTCCAACTCTAGCTGACGGCCTCACGCCGTTGCAACAATAAGGAACACATGGGCACAAGTTTAGTGTCTACTGGCTCTTGCATAGCGCCCTCCTCTGCTCAGTATCCCTCCCAACAACCAATGGCTCTTTTCATTGACAGCCACTCACGCACTCCAGTCGTGGCACCAACTTTTTATTAGCGGGCTGGAGCAATGACAGCCACAATCAAATCACTAGTTTGCGGTGTCCCTTGCTAACCAGTAGTTCATGCACCACACACATGTAGCGGCTCTTGATTTCTCTCTCACTACAACCTTCACCCGCTTCACTCTCTCTCACACACTACCACCCACTTATCATCTCCAATGCAACGGTGCATATTGGCGAGGGTCTCAATCGCTCTTACTGCAAGTTGATCCCCACTGCAAACACAGTCTCTACATTATGGCACTTAATTGAGCAAGACCAACATCATCTTGCAGTGTTCCATATGCAACTTCCATGCGTGGCTTGACAACATCCACACGTACAAGAGCGCGAACTGACTCTACACATGAACCTTCAGCTTGTTTGAGTTTGATAAGGATGCTAGTTGAGATCACCGAACGAAGCAGAGCAGCATCATCTCGTAGTCTTATGATCTTTTCAAGAAGTGGAGTACCTTGAGAAGGGAAGAAGAAATCCGTGCTTCAAGGAAAGATGCAATATTTTCAGAGATAACCTGGAGCATGGTCTATAGGTCAGAGAGATGGTTACCAATGGGATCCTCAAGATGGCGTGACCTGCATGCCTGATTCACCCAGGCCTTGGAATCAAATTTCTCATCTGCAAAAAGAACTCAAATCCACCACCCTCATCATCCTGCTTACATTCATTTATTTAAGATCTACAAGCCCTTCTCTCTTGTTAGCAAAGTACTTGCTGTCACCCAAGCATAATTCCCTACGATTTATAACCTTGGGTGACCATTAATTTGTGTTGTAATGTGCATTACAGCTCCATCTCTCACTCCCCCGCATGCTGAATACCATGCATCAGGGATCCCTCACTCTCTCTCCTCCTCTTGCATGGCGATGAGTGGAAACCCAGGCAGCATTCTCTCAGAAGTAATTTCAAGTGCTTACAATAGTGCTATTGGTACCGCTCTCAAGTCCATGTAGAGCTGCCAATTTCTTAGCAAGCCAAGGTAAATGTCAGCTTAGCAAGCTTAGGCCGTCCTCACAAGTATAATAGAAGCCACAGATTGCACTATGGAAATCAAGATAGAATCAGCAAAGCCAACGGCTGCAACCTGAGTGCACTTAGCAGACATTTTCACGTGCATGCAAGGGGCTGCATAAAATTGGCCTTGACTTTTTGCTAGGTAGTGTCAACAAATCTGCCTATTTGGAGCCAAATCCTCAGGTATCTTGACGATCAAAGAGACAAGGAGGGCAACAGAATCACAAAGAGCAGATCAACATTGGAACCCCTCCATGTTTTAATAACATTTGTTTGTGCTGGCTTCTATGAGTGGGAAGCAGAGCAACCAGAAAGAGTAAAAACAAAGGTCCTTATTGTTGCCAAGTGGTGCATCATACATGTTGCGAGATGTATTCCATGTGCCAGGTTTGATGCAGAACTTGATCTCTGTGAGTCAGTTACGAGATAGTGGATGCCAAGTAGTACCGGATGAGCACAATTTCAAATTGCATCGTGGATAGCTAGTCATAGCGAGAGGTGCTAGTGTTGGCACGATTCATGAGATGTGAGTACGTCATGTACGAGACGACATAGTCTTCATGAGTACGCAGCCATGCACAGAGATGAGGCATGTCTCCTTTGCACATAGGTTGCATGATGCTCCAGTTTGTGAGCATGTTGAGCCAGTTGTGCCACGGCATGTCATTCATGGATACGATGACGGATATGGATGGCTTGAGTGTTGAGAATTCAGCCGTGATTCAGTCATTCATGGATATGCTTAGGCCAGGGTCTGATGTGTGTGAGTTAGAGCTAGGCATTGCTCTTACCACACAGGGTTCAGGATAGACAGATGCTCTTGGTGCGCATGTGACATGAGATGGACACGAGGATGGATTCCAAGGATCGGAGTTCGGGTGTCACGGTGAATTCCATGAGTGGAGTTTTGAGCTAGATTTGACTGAGATGGTCAAATTGGCAAATATTGCTAGGATTGCATCAGCATTTGGGAGTCTCATGTACAAGATACTGATCTGGAGACCCAAGATTGCATTTTCGGTAGGTGCATTTGCAGTGGGAACAGTTAGTCGTGCAGTGACTGACATTGGCCTTGAGCATAGGGGTACTTTGTAGCATATGGTGATATACCTGCAGGATGTGTGCGGCTTTGGTGAGGAGTATGGTGTCGATCGCTCTATACTTTCTCTATGATTACAGATGGATGCACACAGATTCATTGAGCCAGTGGGCATTGGCTGAGGTCATACTTGTCATGGCCTTGTGCGGGTTTTGTACGGTTTTCTTTTCTCTCTCACGGCCACATTGGCCTTTACGTGGGAGGTTGTTGGGGTAAAGCCCCATGTGGCCAGTTAGGCCAGGTGCCCGCCCACTATACTTATTCATTATGTACATAATAGAATAAGGGGGCTCACATGTAGAGAGTGAGTTTAGCCCCTGCAAACACAAGGCCTCCTCTTCTCCTCTCTTCTCCATTGTTGCACACACTCACACACGCTCCTGCACGTGCACTTCACACTACATCTGTGCAATTGGGAGCGAGGCTACACCTAATTTTCACACACACAAGAATTTTGAGTTGACCTTGGTTCATTTTCAAAGTGGAGCTTTCATGGCTGGAGTTTTGTTCTTTTTTAGTGTGTTTTTGGCTTCAAATCATCTACGCCTTGCTTGAATTTGCTACAAATCCTCACAGTCAGAGGCCCGGCGCTTTCCTAATCGCACTGTGCACTTCTTGACAGTGTATAAAGTCTAGTTCTACCATAGAGGAGTGATGCCATTTTGATCATCCAAACTCATCAAGCATATCACACCAAGCCTCTACATCAAATTTAGACAAAATTGGGAAGGTATTGGTCACTTCTCACCTCATTTTCAAAAGCAAAGTGTCATAACCTGAATTTATGGCCTTGATCTCAAGAGTACTTATCCAATTTCATGTGTGCACCTATCAAAGCCTTATAAACATCATGGACTATATCTATGACAAGTGTGGGCAAGAAATCCCAAAATAGACATTATACGCGTCACTACAAGAGGTTGTGTGCTCTTGTGCCGCTGTTAGTGAGAAAATACATTGGGTTTTAATTATAACCCCCGGTGTCGCTAAGACCGTCGCTAACAACGTCGATACGGGAACATCGCTATAGAGATCGATATATGCATCACTGTAACCGTCGCTATATAGCGACGATCATAGCGACGTTGTTAGGCCATCTATAGCGATGTTTATAACGACGTTGCAGAGCCTTATATAGCGACGATCATATCGACGCCCGAGAGAATTTTATTTTGGTGGCAGGACATTCATCCATCAACCATATTGAATGTTTCATTAATTGATTCACCTTTGAAAAAAAGTGCAAGGATAGATATAGACCCAAAGTAGTCACCCACAAGACAATATAACCATTAACTCCATCATCCATAGTATTGTTTGCTAAATAAAGTACAAAACTGACAAGTGTAAATTGATGAAAGTAAATCAATGACAATCATACACATCATAAGCAAAACCACTTGATTGTTAAACTTTGCAAATGTAATAGTTACAACACCATTGTCATTATTGAAAAAATATACATGGTTTTCAAAAAGACGTATAAAAGTCATCTCATGATACATATGCTATGACAAAAAGAAACTAATGCTATCTAGATACGGCTAGACTGACGTCGTCTAATCAGACGTCTCATCGCGTCCAAGCGGCGTATCTGTCGGATTCTGCAAAAAAAAAAACAATAAGACAGCTTTCTGTAAGTATAAACATATAGCGACATTTATAAAACAATACAAAAAATAGAAAAGAGTAAACCCTAATACTAACCATGCCGTTGTGAGAACTCACAATGTCCATCAGGGCCTTTAAGCCCTTCCTGCCTGCATACTCGCGCTCGTACGGTGTGGGGTCACGTCTTGTCATCGACCACTATCAAAACATACAAAGAATCCATTATGTTAGAATTTAAAAACCCCTAAACCCTAAACTATCAAACATAAAGAGCAATGCAAAAACACTTACAAAATCGGTCTCAAATGAGGGCTCTTTTACTTTGCGTTCTTGGGCTCCTATGAAAATCCATGGTGCTTTAGGGAGTTTTATTGATCCATCGGACGCTGCTGCGGCCAATATTGCTCCATATGATCCACATTTCTAAGGTCAACCCTGGCTCCCAAAGTATCATAGAGATAGTCTCTTCATCCCTGGGGGAAAACCGTCATCACACATCTTCTTCTGCTCTAACCATGCTTGTGTAGACATCCTCGGTGGCTCTCTTTCCAAAAAGCCATTGTGTACCACATGATTCTATGGAAGATACGCTTGATGACCTTCGTAGATTTGCTTCTT
This sequence comes from Adiantum capillus-veneris, assembly GCF_014529385.1. NCBI lineage: Eukaryota > Viridiplantae > Streptophyta > Polypodiopsida > Polypodiales > Pteridaceae > Adiantum > Adiantum capillus-veneris. The sequence goes on from NC_140960.1 coordinate 114,020,949, forward strand.
CAATGAGGGCACCCTACATGCATTTAGTCTAGGTCCACATGTAACACATGCCGTGTATCCGCTTGTTTGAAGCCCTGTATGTATACACATGATAATAGATAAGCTTGAGAAAAACCAAGATTTACAGTGTTTGAGTGAGGAGTGTAAATCACCTGAGAATTCGGTTAGTCCGGGATAGTCATGCATGTTCCACATTAGAATGCCTCTGATCAAAGCATTCCGTCGACCTGTGTGTCGGCTCATATCCATTACTTCTATGCCAATCCACAATTGTTGTAGCTCTTCCAATAGTGGGCGAAGATACACATCCATATTCTTCACTTTATATCGCCCCGGCACAATCAAGCTTAGTCATAGGTGCCCCTTCTTCGTAGTCAACCATGGGGGAATGTTGTAGTTGACGATGACAACGAGCCATACACTGTAAAATGTTGATCTTTGACCAAATGGATTTACGCCATCCATAGCCAGGCCTAAGCACAAATTTGGAGCTTCCTTGGCAAAATCTGACCATGTTTCATCTATATGTTTCTAGGCTGCGCAATCTACAGGAATCCATAGTACACCATCCGAAGATTTATTCTCCTCATGCCATGATGCTAGGGCGGCCATGGACTTACATTCGAAGAAATGCTTGATGCGAGGAAGCAGAGGAAAATGTCATAAAACCTTTTGCAGAATTTTTGTTCCGTGGAGATCTACTCGATATCTCTCGGAATCACATTTCGGACACTTCTCCATGTCTATGTATTCCCCTCTGAAAAGAATGCAGTCATTAGGACAAGCGTGGATCGAATTGTAATCCATCCCCAAGTTTTGCAAAATCTTTCTTGCTTCCTCTCGGGAATCTAGCATCACATTATCAGCTGGCAGTATGTGCTCTTTCAACAATCTACACAACGAAAAAATACGGTACAATTGTGTAAAAATCTATCAGATCATTATACATCTAGAGTTTTTTATTAAAGTAAAATAATTGTAATAGATCACCTAAAAAGAGTTGTGACGCTAGTGTCACTCCATCCAAACTTTGCTTGCATGTTGAGAAGAACCAGGAGCGCCTTCAATCTAGACACACGTGCTCTACAATGGCGTATTGGCTTCTTTTCATATCATCATAGATAAGCCTTTCTGAATCCATGATCGTCTCGATCATTTCATCGATCTCGGGCTCAAACATTGCCTTGTTGGGAATGTTGTCTGCATGATCATCCCCCGAGCTGTCAGAGACTACATCTTGTGGCCTCACATATGCTGCTTGACCAAAGCGCCTGTGCTGAACACGTCTATTGGGTTACAAGATTGCTGTCTGTTGGCCAGTGTCAAAGTCCGACCATTATAATTGGCAACAACTCGATCTATAATAGATGGATCAAACTCGCCAAATTCGCGAACATGCTGCAAAGAAACGCGTCTTGTCCGTCGCACAGCATGCTTGCATTGATTACAAGGACATAAGATCCTCGTTGAGAGATTGGTGTTTCGGTTGGACGGCCCCACATCCTCGTCACTACTCATAATGAGGGTAAAAACCTTATAATTTGGATAACAAATTCAATCTTCTATTGGAATTCTTTGTCTTTTATCTCTCTCTCTCTCTCTCTCTCTCTCTCTCTCTCTCTCTCTCTCTCTTTGTTCACACCGTAAACTACCTCACATTCTCTAGTCATGTCCAATCCTTGCATACCTCGATCTAGAGGTGCACGGAGATCAGAACCACCGGGTTATAATCTTGTCTTTATTGGTCAATGCCTATATTTGTGGGTATAAGAAATCCACACACCCACGTCTACATGATAGTGCATGTAGTGGACAAAATCCCTTTGCCTCTTCTCTAGCTGTAGCATTTCACAGCATCTTAACATCTTCTCAGAGTATATCCTTGTCTGTAGCATGCAGGTACGCCATTCTTGCAATGTAGCTGATGCCTACTCAAAGCACTTAATTCTTACTCTAGATTTGACGGGCTGTGGTGTGTGTGTGTGAGAGAGAGAGAGAGAGAGAGAGAGAGAGGGAGAGAGAGAGAGAGACCCTTGGAATCGTCATTTGCATCACTAATTTCTGTGTAGGCTCAATTTTCTCTTCCATTGGCTGATCATGACGGCTTATTGTATGGTAGCAGAGTCGAACATGCAGGTGGAATTGCTAGTCTGCATGGATTGTCGAGGCTATGAGCGCAGGAATTTTCTCTTGTAGGAAAATGGAGTCTTTTTTAGTGTTTTTTATATGAGCAAGTGTTTTTCATACAATGCTTACCATCATGAGCGCACCTTCATTGACATGCACTAAAATATAACCTAAATCTAAAAAAGCTAGTCCATCGAACATAAATCTAGATCTAATTTAATCTTAAACTTAAAAAGAACTTAAATATAATCTAATTTAACGTAAATCTAAATCTAACGTAAATAAACCTAAATCTAATCTAACGTAAATCTAACTAAAAATAAACCTAAATCTAATCTAACGTAAGTCTACATCTAACCTAATCTTTAACGTCTCTTGGGATAGTTTCCTACGACGTTAAAACTCTCTTCTTCTCGTGTGTGTGTGTGTGTGGGTGTGGGTGCATGTGCCAATAAAAAGAGGAAAATGGTATAACCTTTCTATCACCCCAGTGTGGTAGATTGGTTATGCCATTTCCCTCTTGACTAACAGGTCTTGAGTTCAACTCCTCGTCTGCTAGATCTTTAAGGTCTCTTGAATTAGTTTCCTACAACATTAAATTAAACTCTCTTCTTCTCGAGTGTGTAGCATCCAAAAATAGTTTCATCACCTTGTTAGCCATAGACCTGTACTCCCTGTGCATTTAAAGTCTCTCCTTCACCCTATACATGGATAGATTCAATAAGAGACTGTAGCTTCCTCTTTATGATATCAATTATTTCTTCGTGGAATTCTCGCTTTGCTATACCAAGGACCTCACCCAAGGAAAATTCCACCTTACTGTTTAGAATCGTCTCTTCCAAAACCTTTTTGAGATCTGTCACTGCCTCTATATTGGATTGAATTTTGTAGGCTGGACCCTTTGCTTTGAATTTTGTTGCATCCTTCTTCTTTTCTTTAGAGGCTTCTTGCATAGGCGCTTTGGGGATAGGCATCTGTTGCGGGGAAGGTGATCTAGGAGGCATTGTGTCATTTCTGCCTCCACTCCTCATGGCCCGCTTTAAAGGCCCTTCATCCCCATTCTCGCACCTACGTTTCTCTCCGCCAATGGCCTCATTCGCTTGACAATTGGCAATGTACACATGCACTGACAAAGAATCTACAGGGTCGTTCCAACATGTTTCTAGCCGAATGCAGTCTCCAGCTTCATGTAGAACCTTTTTAGTCATTTTATCCTTCATAGCAGATTCTATAGCACATGGCCATAGCTCTCCAATACCATTAGATTCTTCTTCTCCAACCTTGACTAATTCTTTTTTCTTAATAGGATCCACCTTCAACCCATAGGCGGCTGCCTCAACCATCGAGATGGCATGGCTAGTAGCTATGTCCTCAACTAGTTTCTTCATTCCGCATTTGGCAAAGTTTGTTCCCTAGAGCTTACATGTTTCACTTAAGTGAATTTTTCCATCTTTAAAGAAACAAGCTCCTTTGTCAAAGCGTCTTTAAAACTTTCACAATCCCTCCTTCCATGGTCAGTATTATCACACCATATGCATCTATTTACAAAGCCGTTCGTGTTTTGAGGTCTTTGCCCTGTAGATTGTCCTAATGGTTGCCCCTTTTCTTCTAGTGTTGTAAGCTTTAACTTGAGCTCTTGCATTCCCTTGACAATATCATCTAGAATGGACTTGTCACTCTTTGGAATCACAATAACATGCTTTATAGGACTCTTGGGAACACTTGGGACTTGACTATCATCTTGTCTCTTCGTCGTTGTCGCTTAGTTAGTAGCAAAATGGCGTCGTTAACTTCATTCCAATTAGTCGTTAAGCCTTGTTCTGTATCCTTATCCTCAAGTAGTAGCTCTAACTTCTCTTGAATCTCTTTACCTACCACCTACAAAAAGAGCTCTGTCTTCTTCAAGTTTAGCGTAGCCTTTTCAATCCTTGACAATTGATCACATCGTCATTCAAATTCCTTTAGCATTTTGGTAGGCGAAAGCCCTTCTTTTGGCCGAACTACCCACTCTAAAAAAATCCTCTTTGTTACCCTTTTGGAGTACTCCATGAAATACTCTTCCTTCAAGGCTAATTTGAATGCTTCTCAAGTTTCCCCATGCTCATTCCTAATTCCCCTTACATGCTCTCTAATCTTGGAACCACAGCTAGTTCAAAGCTTTGCACCATCTCTGCTTCGGGCACTTGATGTAACTCCATCTCCTTTACATACCCACAAAGATACTTTGATACATCTTTACCTTTAAATTGGTCCATTTTCTTCACCACAGATTGAAGCGCTTTGGTCGAGGAAAGCTCCCTCCTTTCCACAGCTTGTTGTTGTTGCATAAACACTGCAAAATCTTGAAACATCTGCATTGTGACTGGATCAAATCGAATCCCCTGTTGATCTTGTTGCTCCATAGCTTTAAATCTTTGATTTGAGACTCTCAATGAAGCTTTTGAACCCTCAACCTAGCCTACTTTGTGTTGGGTTCACCAAAAATGTGTTAAGGAGTGTGCAGTGTGACTAGGAAAGCGGGGGGATTTTATATTTGCGAGCTTTTGTTTTCGATCTTTTGCAATTGAAACTTTATTTTCGAGCTTTTTAACGGCCACATCACACTAGCGAAATCTTAAAATATCATTGTGGCATGAGAAAAATTCTACACTAGATTGTGCATTTCTTCAATTACCAAACAAACAAATGTGACATGCATGCATGTCTATGCTTGAGGGAATGTAAGCTTAAGCACTCTGTTATTAGACTAAAATGTAACTTATTAAAAAGCACCATTTGTAATTAGTTTTGGGTGAATATCCGATCGTGAATAATACCAAACAACACACATAGTGTTAAAGTAACCTACCAAGTCAACCCAAGTAGACTCATAACCAAGCTAGATTCCAAGTGGTAGTGTGGCATATCATACTACATAGTAAACTTCCAATCAGATAATTTAGTCACAATTACCAAAGTTCTGTGTCCACATCATGTCGCCACCATGTACACAAAACACACAAATCAAAACTAAAAAATGCAATGTCTAGAGAGATTTACCTATCAAATCAACTCAAGGAGCCTCAAAACCAAACTACATTCCAAGTGATAGTGTAGCATGCATCTCATACTCTCATAATAAACCTCTAATCACATTACCTTGTCACATGTTCACCAAAATCCCATGTCCATGTCATATGGTCACCATGCACTTATTGAAGGGCCGCCTTGAGTAGTGGACCAATAGAATACAAGCCCCATATAAAATTCACGCGTGTTGAAGTACTTATTCTCTTGTAATTTTATCTCTTGCTTAATTGGAATTATGCCCATCGGATAGTCCAATCACCAAGGGCAAAAATTTACCTCGTAGGTTATCACTTTTCTCTCAAGAAAATATGGAGAATACATGGTATTCTTATTGTGCATTAATCCACTCTATAGTGAATATTGGGGTTGCATCCAACTGCAGCTCCTCTATACATTACACAATCCATCTACACAAAGTTTTATGCACCATCCACTTTCGTAAGCACATGCAATTAGAATAAAATAGAATCACAAACGATTAACAAACGAAAGAGGAAATATGATTTTTAAAAATGTTTTCAGAGTCTCCTTTATACGGAGACCACTTTTTCAAAACAAACTATCCACCCCCCCTTAGGCTTTATACGGAGACCACTTTTTCAAAACAAATTATCCACCCCACCCTAGGCTTCCACATGGAATTGATTTCAAATTTAGGACCCTGGTACTACACTCATAGAGATTTTCTTTGATGAACTACATCCTTAATCTCCTAGAGAAGGATGGGGTTCTTTGACACTGTGTCTTTAAAGATGAAAGGCTTACATTCTGACAATAGGACATGAAGTAAATTCACGAGGACACTATCCAAGCAAAATCACTTGTATGAAATTTTGTCGGACGGGACTATGATGGGATTCTTTGTCTAAAGATGCCAAGAAATTGGCAAAGCAATGCGATGCTTGGCAAAGATTAGGTAAGCCTACAACTAAGGCTCTTGTTAAGAGCTCCCTCTCTCTCTCTCTCTCTCTCTCTCTCTCTCTCTCTCTCTCTCTCTCTCTCTCTCTCTCTCTCTCTCTCTCTCTCTCTCTCTCTCTAAAGATGCTCCTACTTGTTATTGATGTTAGACCAAAGAAAAAGCATCATGTTAGACCAAATGAAGGTGTCATAAGATGCTCCTACTTGTTATTGATGTTAAACCAAAGAAAAAGCTCAAGAAATTAACCTGAGTAGATGAGTCCATTGAAGATGAAGTGAGTGATGTGAGATGAAGTTCTAGCTTTAGGTGTGAGGTGGGAAGGGTCACCTTATGAGGAGCACCACCCTTCCTTTTGTTGGCTAGTAACAGACTAACTCCCTCACAGAGAGAGTGCACAATTTTTGGGGGTAAGAGAAAGTGAATTAGTGAGAGGTTTTTGGGGCCGGAAGAGATAGTGGGATAATGAGAGGTTTTTGTGTTTTAGGAGTGTCATTATGGACGAGGCAACACCCAAATAGATATAGGATAATTTTATAATATTTTACTATAACCTTAAATACATGCACAATCCTTTTCTTGTGATCACGAGTACTAGAAAGCTACGCAAAATGGCCATGATCAAGACACTTGAAACCCTAGGATGGCTCAAGTATTTATTACCTTGATCCTTCTTGATTGGGTCTCTATGTTTTTCATGATTGTCAATGCCAGCATATCCATTGTATCTACCCTAGAAATCATCTTGCTCTGTGTGAATCTGGACATCAATGATCATCATCCATGTGGCTATGATCCCTTCCATGTTCATCTTGAATATCATGGTCTCTTTGTCTTTCATACTTCTTCTCATTTTGGTCGTGTCTACCATGATCTCCATGATCATCTCTTCTATGAATTTTGCCATCATGTTCACTTCTAGTATCATGTCCTCCATCGACTACTTTTGTGTTGGTCCTCTTCTTTCAACTTAGCCTCATGCTAAAACTCCTTTTACATATCTCTATTGCTCCCTCTACCATCAAGTACATAAATTTGAGGCTTTTCCACTACATAAAGTACTTTTGATACACTCCATGGGTCCTTGTCCTCACGTGGCTCTTGCCCCAAAAACACTTTTGAAGCTATAGTCCATATTAGTAGGCCAACCAAGTAAAAATAAGATCTGATCAGTAGGACAATTCGTTTGTGGGTGCATAGACGATAAGGGTGCTCCTTCCTTCGTTTTCTAATTGTGAACGTGTCACTACTGCGAGCTAGTGTCCACACCATCGATGAAACTCTTCTGAGTGACAGGAGACGAGGGTGTAGGAGAGGAAAGCATTTGGAGTAAGGAAATCCCTTTGCATCTGGTTAAAACAGTCATGTCAAACATAGCCCAAAGCTTCCTTGCCATAGCCATAGCCATGTGAGACTTGCAATCAACATGTTCCAAGTGAAGATGTTCCAGATAGAAATCCCTGTAAGAACTTCTTGTGCTTTAGTTCTTGTGCTTTTTAACTCCATCACACTTTTCTTGCATGTGTCCTAAGCAAGACACTACAAAAAGCCCATGCCACCCCGCTTGTGCGCACAATATAGGTCACAATAAATGCAAATATAGATAGAGTCTCTTCATTAATATATAAATTGAGAAATAAAAATCTCTTTACAATTTGTTTTAACTAGCTAACTTTAACAAATATTTCTGACAAATTGATTTACATATTATCAAAACTATTTTTAGGTATGTAAACAATCAAAATATCCAAAAATTTGAAGAAAAATATAGGTGCAAGAGCTCCCTGATCATCCGTGTGCACACGGATGATTGGGGGACTTCTGTCCCCATTTTTTCCCCAAAATTTTGAATTTATACCCTACCATACCTTATTATAGCTTGCACATTCTTTTTCTTTTTGCAAAATTTTGATTTGTATCTTCCAATGGGCCTCAATGGATCTTTTACATTAGAAAAAAGGGGGGGAAGCTAGAGCCTCCCCATCATCCGCTTGCACGCGGATGATGGGACGGCTCTAGCTCACCCCCTTTTTATCTGTTAAAAATTTGCTAAGCCATATCTCTAGGTCATAGGTCATATTGGCCTTTTAAAGACGTTAATATAGCGTTTCATTTCATTTCATTTCTTCTCTCTCTCTCTCTCTCTCTCTCTCTCTCTCTCTCTCTCTCTCTCTCTCTCTCTCTCTCTCTCTCTCTCTCTCTCTCTCTCTCTCTCTCTCTCTCTCTCTCTCTCTCTCTCTCTCTCTCTCTCTCTCTCTCTCTCTCTCTCTCTCTCTCTCTCCACATCCAATAACTCTACAAGGTAGAAAACACTTATTGTCAATATCTCGCAACACTTAGGTCTGTGTTAGATGGCATCCACATGGACGAGATTACTATTGAGGTGGGTGACACCACATTTGGTGGACACAAAAGTAGCGTTCGAGCTTGTAGCCAAGTCATGGCCACCCCCAAAGCCATCCTTCCCTCGTCCGTCTAGAGAAAAGCACACGTGCTTGGTTGAGCATGTTGTATATGACTTGCTGGATACCTCCTTGTGTGACTGTGATGAGCGGAAATGGCTTGAGCTATGAAAAAGGTAGCCCTCCATAAGCAACCAAATCACAGTTGTTAACTGGATGTGTAACAACGGCCTTACCTTTTCTGTGAGCGCGCGCACGGACGATGGGGGGGCCTTGGCCCTCCCATTTTTTTGGCGCTCACAGATCAAGAGAGAGGGAGAGAGCCAGGCTATTTTCTTGGTGCTCCCCAATTGGGCATATCCCACAGGCGACGGCTGAGAACGGCTACGCAAGTACCTCCGAGGAGGGTGATACCATTGCGTCCTCTTGCTATGTAGCAAGAAAATTTTCATCACCACTCTCTGCTCGCCAGGGCAGTCCCTTTGATGTAGTCGACGGCTGAGGTTGCGCAAAGGGAAATGCATGCACTAGGTGTACAAATGCACAGCAAGAGAATTTTCTGCTCACTAGGGCGGTCCTTTTGATGCAATCGACGGCTGAGGTTGCGCTAAGGGAAATGCATGCACTAGGTGTACAAATTCAGAACTGCAGTGCAGGGGTTTGTGGTGAAGACACAATTAAGTTGTCTAACTGAACTGCATTTTCGAAGGCCTTGATCTGTCCTTACAGCTTTGAAACGTGAAGCATTGCTAGAAACTGCTGCATATTTAAGATGGAACAGAAATTCGACAATTAGTTTCCAATCAGCTTCCACAATCTTAGAAGGTATACTTAGAAGTTAGAATAGGTCACTTATTATAAGTCCCCTTTTGTGGTGGCTAGGACAGATGTTTGTTGTTGTTAGAGCGAGATTGCTAAGGAGATAAGGCAAATGGCTTTAGCGGTTCCAAGATCTCGAAGGACACAACCAAGAAGAAGACAATTGGCATCTACACCTCGATAGAGGTTGCAAGGCAGGTGGACGGCCTTATGGCTCTGCTCTAGAAAAGGAATGCATGTCAGACATGCTGAGGGATGCACTAGGTTTAAACATGTCCCTGTCAAGGCCATATAAAAATTCAGGGCACCTGCATTTTCTCAAAAACCTTCTGACAACAGATAGTGGGTCCGCTAGTGAGCCGGTTGAACGCTCTTCCGCCAATACATGGTACCATATCAACATGCGATTATCCAAGAATGTTTCTATTTTCTTGAGGAGGGAATATAGTTGCATTGAAGGTGTAGTAGGATGCCAATTATGTCGAGGTGAGGGACCTTGAGCTGGAGAGAGAAGGGCTACTTGATCAGATAGCAAGTAAGAGAAATATTATTGGCTCTGATAATGGGTGGCGAATTCATATGCAAATTTCTTTTCTTCTAATTTGCAAACAGCTAGAGTAGCAGATGATGTCAAGCTCTCTTGGATAAATGAGATTGGAGAGCACGTAATTGGCACGGTAAGGCAAGTAGAGGTGATTGTCCTACATGCCAACTCATAGTGAAGGTGAAGTTTTTGCCTAACAAGGAGGGTCTTAGTGATGTATATGGTTCCTTAGCATGCCATCCTATTGCTAAGTTCTAGATATTAGGATGGGTGCCGTGTTTACACTAGGCCAAACATAGCAGACGATGGCCCTATAACTTCCTATCATCTTCATGATATTGCTTGCCTTGGTCATAAAATCAAAAGTCATTTGAGCAAAAAGGACAGCTAGAGATAGCATGGCATGGAGAATGAACTTCTAAAATTCACGTCCTATGAGAACGTGACCAAAGTTTCTTTAGCATCCTAGCCTTTTTGGAACATGTCAAAGAAGAACCTAGTTGTCAAGGCAATGAGGTAGAGGAAGTCCTTTAGGCCCTAGTCGTTAGCTCAAACTATGGGAGTATGCAAGTGGATCTCTAGGATAAGCCAAGTGTAGCAGCCGTCAATCGTTAGATTGGTTCTCCAAAGCTCAAATGTTCCATTTGATAGCAAGGTTATTGGTAGATTATGTATATCAATGATGCTCAGTGGTCACTCTTGAAAAAGGAAAATAGTATAATCATAGGTTGATAACTAGTACTCTATAGATAAAGTGGAACTCTCGCATGTGGCCACTCGAGTATTATCAATTGTTGTTGCCTCTAGTTGCAATTGAGAACATTATTCATTTTCATTGATTCCACTCCCTCCAAGAATAGAAATCATTTTAATTCATGCTCCGCATCAAAGACAATACATGACCACTTCCACCCACCACAGATCCATGAAATATTGTTCCTGGAGAGCCTCACCCTTGGCAAGCCCTTGTGTGCTCCTGTTAAGCCCCTTACTTGTTGAGATTGGGAGTTAACCTTAGAAAAGAGGCATTTTGGTAGCCTTGAGAGGATGCAAGCTTGGCTACAATGAGAGCAAGCGAATGAGAGTCTTCATGATCTTGGCCTACATCTTTCTCGGTTGCATCAAGGAAGGATTTGGTGGTGCCATCAACCACGTCTCATGGAAGGTTGGCACTGCATGCAAGGGACCGGGTAGGGTGGATTGCTTGGATCGAGGTGATAACTGGAATAGAAAGTTTATGGTTGGTTGGGTGGGCACTGCCCGTAACTAGCCATGCTTGAGTTAGCTGGACCTCAAGAGAAGGGTGGTTGGATAGGAGGGCCTCATCACAGGTAGTGAAACCAAGGGTTTGAGTAGGGTTAAGAAGCTTTGATTCATCATGACGTGCTTGAAGGATTCAGACACCAAGTGGGTGTTCTCCAATGCCTGCAAGTTGGAATTGGACCCCAACAACAGTAGTGGCACTAGAAACATCAACGTCAAGGGGTTGGGTGGGAGCTTGCATGGGATCGCTTGGGTGGACACCGCAAGTTCTGTGTTGAAATTGTAGTGGAACTAAACATTGATGGCTATTATAAGAAAAGAAGTTTCCAATAATCATTAGCAATATGAATGCATGCCCTGTATTGCTACATTTGCATAGTGATGTGTGTTGTAACTACTTAGATGCAAATTTGAATAAAGAAATTATAGCCCATTTTGTTTGTAGAAATTACTTCTCTCTACCCTTTGAAGTCTTTTTTGAATACCTTCTCGTTATAGAGGTATACTTCTAGGTTCATATCTTGCCAGGTATTCAAGATCAAAGTTAGGACTTTTGGAAACTTATACCTATTTTTTGGTGTGTATTGTATGAGTAATGTCTATATTTTTGGTTAACCTTTTTGTGTTGTTAGAAAAGGATCCAATCTTATAGTCAAAAAGCTCACAAAAATGATTTTCATTGCAAAAGCTCGAAATCAGAAGCTCGCAAAAAAAAACACACTCGGAAAGCGGGGGACCTCTAACCCGAGGAATTCACTGTGTTTTTCCGTACGATACCACGTGAGTATACAAGAGGGGGGTTTTTGGATTTTGTACATAAGTGTATACAATAGGGGCAGCCCCTCATTATTTCATACTCATATCGTATACATACGGGAGGGGGCATCGGGGGAGGGGGGGTATCACATACTATGTGTGCGTGTGTAATACATATATACATACATACACATGTACATATACACACCATGTGTGTGTGTAACACATATGTATGTCTTTCACACATACATACACATCGTACAAATAAAGTATTACACACAAACACACACATATGTACATACGTACGTATACATTCACATTCACCATGGTTAGGTTGCATCACTCATCTATAGTAGTATAAAAGGGGGAGGGATTCCTGTCCCCCCCTTGACACGCATCAACAGGAGCTTGCTCCGGCACTGCACTTTGTAGTCATCGACCGCATAGACGTGCACACAACGAGAGAGAGAGAGAGAGAGAGAGAGAGAGAGAGAGAGAGAGAGAGAGAGAGAGAGAGAGAGAGAGAGAGAGAGAGAGAGAGAGAGAGAGAGAGAGAGAGGTGGTCTTTGCTTTGATTATTTGACTACGCTGGTTTCCTTGGCGGCTCAGTCCAGGCTAGTATCTGTAGCACTGGCAGCACAGGGGTGGTCCACCGTCCAGAGACTCCAGACGGGTAACAGGGTTGCTCTCTCTCTCTCTCTCTCTCTCTCTCTCTCTCTCTCTCTCTCTCTCTCTCTCCTCTCTCTCTCTCTCTCTCTCTCTCTCTCTCTCTCTCTCTCTCTCTGAGTTGATGGCGTCGAATCTCGATGGGCTGCACGCGCAACTGTCTACACAGGCATGGCCCCAAAGCACCTCATTTCAAAAATTCCCAAAACATCCCCAATATTTTGTCACAAATTCCCAAAATGCCCTTCAATTTTTCCAAAATTTCCAAAATACCCATGGTCGTGCGATTAAATGTCGTGACATACAAAAAAGTTTCTAGCTTTTCATAAGAAGACTTGATTGTCTATTAATACTAGAATTTGAATGTTAAGTAGGCTCTCGAGATGAATTGCTTCATTATTTTTAGACATAATATTTGCCCTTTTTTGCATGCTAAGCACTCAAAATCGGATCTTTATTGTCAATCAAAAAGGGAGAGAGAGAGAGAGAGAGTCACCGCCTATTGACCATGTGGCCTTTGTAGGTTCATTCGGCCAATGTGGCCTGAACGAAACTATACAATCATAGTGCCCACATGTTGCAGAACCACCTTCAATGGGCTGAGTGCTGAGACTAATGAGTGAGAGAGAGAGAGAGAGAGAGAGAGAGAGAGAGAGAGAGAGAGAGAGAGAGAGAGAGAGAGAGAGAGAGAGAGAGAGAGAGGGAGAGAGAGAGATACTTGGACTCCAGTCTTCAGCATTGCTAGTGTTCGGGAAAATCTTTTTTCCAAACATAAAAAATTTCTTTCCTTGAATTTGCCAAGGGGAAATTTAAAAAAAATGGGTTTATTTTTTAGGGTTTCACACTATTTTTCTCTTTTTTGGGGCGGCGTTCTCCTTTTTCCCTTGCCCTCAACCGGCATTTTTGAAATTGAAAACGACTCAGATTTTAGAAGTTGATTGACGTGATCGGGTGAGAGAGAGAGAGAGAGAGAGAGAGAGAGAGAGAGAGAGAGAGAGAGAGAGAGAGAGAGAGAGAGAGAGAGAGAGAGAGAGAGAGAGAGAGAGAGAGAGAGAGAGAGAGAGAGAGAGAGAGAGAGATAGATAGATAGATAGATTTTACTATCGTCCTCGGAGGTCAAATATGACCTATGGGACCAAAGTTACATGTGATGTAGTATGTGTACGGCTGATGAGTGACTCTCGATGCTCCAAAATTGTAGTGATGAGAGTCGCAATGGAGAGCCCACACTTTGGCTAGGAGAGGAAAGTGTGTAGGTCTAAGTTATGGCTGAAAATGTGAGAGAAGCAAGTTCGGATGTGATCAAAAGCTGAGCACTCTAGTAGTGTGTGGTACTCAGACTCTCGAACTTGCAGTGAGCATAATGTGCACAATCGATTTGACTCTTCTCCATTGCCCCAACGCCCTATCTCGCATCGAAGGAAATGGGAGCTAAGCCGAATTGCTGCGATAGTGCGTCTCGCGGACAAGGGAATAGGCTCAAGCATGTAAGTGTGAGTACGGTTTCCTCTCTCAGCGAAGAACATGGTTTTGTAGTTGGGGGCAATATAGGTGGTGTAATGTATGAAGCGTGACCCACCGGATTTCTCCCAAGCCGTAATACATTGGCATTGTAGAAAAGCTTCATTCACTTGAGAGTCAATTGAAGCATCATGTAGCAAGTGTAATGCATCCCATCTCCCAAACCACTTCTTTATGTCTTGCATCCATCCCGTGCTCAAGATCTTGCTTTTATGCGTCTTTTGAACTTTTTTGCTTGCTTCCCATGCAATTGTAGGAAGTCGATGTGAGGGGTTTTGACGCATCTTTATCATGTACTCCACAACCCTTTCCATGCCCATAACCTCAATTGGAAGAGATCCTGACTCAAGAAGTAGGAGCATATATGGTGTTTGTGTCTTAACTTGGAGAAAGTTTATAAGAAAACGCTTTTGGACATTCTCAAACTCTTTCCAAATAGACTTTGAGATGCTCCCACCCCACACTTCAACTCCATAAAGAAGAACCGGTGTCACCAATGCATCAAAAAGATACTTCTTGAGAACCCAACACTTGATGTTTGCCGCATTACACATGTTCTCAAATGCATAATATGCTCTCTTTCCCGCTTCCAAACGACGCATAGCACATTCATGCCACTTGTGATTGGATGGAACCTCAAGGCCAAGGTACTTAAAGCTCTCAACAACTTCAAGTGTCTCGTCGTTGTACACAATGCATGGCTTCTCCTTATGGTTGGTTTTCACAAGCATAACCTTTGTTTTGGATTCATTTACAATCAGCCCACTATGCAAGCAAAAGTTCTCAAGGACAACCATAAGCTTTTGTGCATCTTCTAAAGTGTGTGCTAGAAGCACTACATCATCCGCATACAACAAAAGCATGATTACCGCATTGCAAATACTGACCTCTTCAATGCCTTCTTCTTGCATAAAGTCAAGTACCATTTGTTCCAATTGATCGATGCATAGACCAAAGAGAGTTGGTGACAATGGACATCTTTGTTTAACCCCAATAGTGCTTACAAAAATTTCTGAAATTTCTCTTCCCATGCGCAATTGACAAATCACCTTCTCATAGATTCGAGAAACCGCAAGCATAAACTCACTTGGCACTTGGAGTTCTTCCATCCTTCTCCACAAATTGTTACGTGGAATCATATCAAAGGCTTTCTTAAAGTCCACAAAACAACAATACAATCGTTTGCCTTTCAACCGACTTTCCTCCATGAGAACACGAAGAGTGACAAGATGATCAATGGTGCTATGGCGTCGACGAAAACCCGCTTGTCCCTTTGCACGCTTGTCATTCTCTTCAGCCCAATCACTCAATTTCATCTCCATTATGCACCCAAATAACTTTGCCATAAGAGACCCAATCATTATAGTCCGGTAGTTGCTTACATTCTTTACGTCCCCTCCTTTATGCAAAGGCTTAACCCAATTAGTACTCCAATCATAAGGCATACCATGTTGAAGTGCAAGGTTGAACATATCACACATCCACTCATGGGTAAAATCTCCCGTCCATTTGATCATCTCCGGCTTGATACCTTGAAGATCTCCCGCTTTGCGAGTGGCCAACTTTTCAAGCCCACCGCATACATCCTCAATAGTAAAAAAAGACGGCATACATGGGAGTGAACCATAAAATGGCATTTTTTCAGTATTTCCTTGCTCATATAATTGCCTACAATGTGTGTACATATCCACTAGACTCAAGTTACCAAAATTCTCAACCCGCTTGCCTCTCAAGTTTCTCCAAAATCTTCCACATGCATGTGCCTTTTCTTGGACTTGAAATTCTTGTTGCTTTACTTCCCATCTTCTTCTCTTCTTTTGAATCAATGCCTTGTATGTATGCAAATGACTTTGATAGTTGTCTTTGTCCATAGTTGCATCAAGCTTTATCAAGGACTTTCGAGCATCTTGACATTCTTTATCAAACCACCTTTTGTGTGATCTATCTTTGTTGATACCATGGAGATGCTTTATGGCAAAGCATTCTTCCGCACAAGAACAAATAGCTTTCTTGAAAGCTTCCCATTTAGTTTCCAATGGTGCATCACATTGAAGCTTTGTCATCCATAATTTTTGCTCAACCATTTCAATGTACATTGGTGCCCGTTTGAAATCCATACATAGTGATAACTTCTCTTTCCTTTGGCTGAGATTATCATGCTTAGTTGCTTCTCCATATGAAAGGTCAATACATAAGGTGCGATGGTCGGATTCCGGGGTCCATTGACCAAACATAAAACTCTTTATACGATACATGATGGCTTCAGAGAGTAGCATATAGTCAATCACACTATCCCCATTATGTCTCCTACATGTAAATCCATTGGTTCCACTCCACAAAGATACACCATTGGCAATGAGCATACCCGTGCTATTACACATGTGTAAAAGTAACTTTCCATAGTGATCCGGCTCTTTCTCATCCATTGAAGTACGATCATACAAGTGAACTTCCTCCAACTCCCTTGAAATGTATGGCATATCAAATTGTTGAGTATCATGTTGCAATGTTTTTGTGCGAGCATTCATATCCCCAAATACAATAACATCACCTTCACCTTTGAAATAAGCAATGTCCTCTTCCAAATCAGAAAATGGTTGATCTCTATCCATGCAAGCATAAAAGGGAGAATCATGATGAGGAATGTAGCAACCGGCTACAAAAATGGGTGCTCTTTTTGGTGTCATAATTTTCAGCCATACATAACGTTTGTACTTGTCATCTTTCACAATTGATACAAAATCTTCCAATCCTTTCTTAACCATACATGCTAACCCTCCTTGTCCTCTTCGTTGCTTGAGATTCTTTGACCACATCAATGAATGTACATTGTAATCCTCCAAGCCGTTAATCCTTTGTGTATCATGCTCCCAAGTTTCAACAAGAAGTACAACATCGGCTTTGCTTGTTAGTTCATCAATGCCAACCCCCGCATTCCATGGGTATCCATTACAATTCCAAAAGCATATTTTCAATTGTAACTCGGTCTCATAGGTCACGCATCCCTATTTGCTTGAGAGACTTGCCTCCTCCTTGGGCACATTTTCTTCATGAGAGATTTCCTTGTTTTTATTATTCTTTTCCTCATATGCCTTGCGACGCATATTTTGTTGCTTAATAGTGCGATCTTCACATACAAAACATTTTGTATTCCTCAAATAGATCCAACTATTATCAAGGATAATCTTTCGCTTGGTCTCATCCGGCATGGTGCATACAATTGGCCGTTCTCCCGAGTGAGGAGCTCCTTGCTTCCCCACTCTATGTGCTCCATAGACCATAACTCCGGACATGCCAAAGTGGGTTTTGAAGAAATCTTCAATAACAATGGCAAGAGAAGGAGCTGTCTCTAACTTCTCTTCGGAAATTCCACGAATAAGAATGTTCTTGGAACGTCACTCCCGTTCCTTCAACTCCTCCACATCTACATTCTCAACATTCTTTGTTTGAACCATAGCTTGCATGAGTGAGGAATTAGAAACCACATTGCTACCACATACATCAGCCCAAGACTTGTTTGTGCATACATTTTTCATGTCGCATACATCCCGGCTCATAGTGTCAAATTTCTCCTCTTTCAATACATGGTCATGCTCTACTTTGCTCATCCGCTCCTTCAAAGCATTCAAGTCCACAAGAGAGCGTTTACATTCCTTGACTTCCTCTTCAAGTTGCATCAAACGTGTTGTTTGCATCTCAAGTTTCCTCTTGAGATTCTCATTCTCAACCACAAGTACCCTTAGTGTGCCATTCTCCATTGCAAGTGCTCGTAAGTCTTCGCCTAGTTTGTTTACTGTCTCTTGCAATGATACCAAGTACGCCATGATCATGGTTTCCGATGTCGTTGGTTGGGTGGTTGTGTTGCTATCTCCACACTTAGGAGATTTTGGATCATTTTCCACAATGGTTGTGGACCTTGTTGAAGAAGAAGAACCCTTGCGAGTGCCGGAAGACATTGTATGTAAAATAGGAGATGAGAATCAATTTTGTTGAACCTGTTCACTTCGGAAATACTGCTACAGAAACTCCTTCCATAACTCTCAAAATTTTTGTCTTTACATCAATGCGTAGAGGACTTCGTGCTCTTCGATTGAGGCTATAGATCACCCAAATCGGAGTTCGGATGAAGAAGTTATGATCAAAAGAGAGGACTGTTGTCTACTAGGTCAAAAAACGGCTGCACAGAGAGAGAGAGAGAGAGAGAGAGAGAGAGAGAGAGAGAGAGAGAGAGGAGAGAGAGAGAGAGAGAGAGTTGCAGATAGAAAGTGCACCAGACAAGCTGCATGTAGAGAGAGACAGAGAAAGAGAGAGGAAGAGGGAGAGCAAGACAGCGAGCTATAGAGTGAGAGAGAGAGAGAGAGAGAGAGAGAGAGAGAGAGAGAGAGAGAGAGAGAGAGAGAGGAGGAGGAGGAGGAGGAGGAGAAAGAGCGAGAAACAGAGCCCGAAGGTGGGGACAAATTCCAGTCCCTCTTTCGACCACGTGTCGGAAACAACTTGATCTGGTCAGATACCTCAAATAGTTTGATCCGGTTGTGTTTCCTGTAGCCTAGGTGATTAGTGGATAGTGCATGCAAAAAGAGAGAGAGATAGCCTTAGCACAAGGTCCCCTCCGGCCTCCGCTGGGCTAGCTCTACAGAGCAGCTGGTCAGTCGTGGCAGACTCTTGAGCACATGGAGACGCGACCGTGAGGATCAACGAAGCAAAGGGAGACATGTGTAACTTTGAGGGTGGGAGCTGCATAGTGGACGCCAAGCTGCATAGGGTGGGAGCTGCATATAGGACATGCCAAAGTGGGTTTTGAAGAAATCTTCAATAACAATGGCAAGAGAAGGAGGTGTCTCTAACTTCTCTTCGGGAATTCTACGAATAACAATGTTCTTGGAACGTCGCTCCCGTTCCTTCAACTCCTCAACATCCACATTCTCAACATTCTTTGTTTGAACCATAGCTTGCATGAGTGAGGAATTAGAAACCACATTGCTACCACATACATCAGCCCAAAACTTGTTTGTGCATACATTTTTCATGTCGCATACATCCCGGCTCATAGTGTCAAATTTCTCCTCTTTCAATACATGGTCATGCTCTACTTTGCTCATCCGCTCCTTCAAAGCATTCAAGTCCACAAGAGAGCGTTTACATTCCTTGACTTCCTCTTCAAGTTGCATCAAACGTGTTGTTTGCATCTCAAGTGTCCTCTTGAGATTCTCATTCTCAACCACAAGTACCCTTAGTGTGCCATTCCTCATTGCAAGTGCTCGTAAGTCTTCGCCTTGTTTGTTTACGGTCTCTTGCAATGATACCAAGTACGCCATGATCATGGCTTCCGATGTCGTTGGTTAGGTGGTTGTGTTGCTATCTCCACACTTAGGAGATTTTGGATCATTTTCCACAATGGTTGTGGACCTTGTTGAAGAAGAAGAACCCTTGCGAGTGTCGGAAGACATTGTATGTAAAATAGGAGATGAGAATCAATTTTGTTGAACCTGTTCACTTCGAAAATGCTGCTACTAAAATGCCTTCCATAACTCTGAAAATTTTTGTCTTTATATCAATGCGTAGAGGACTTCGTGCTCTTCGATTGAGACTATAGATCACCCAAATCGGAGTTCGAATGAAGAAGTTATGATCAAAAGAGTGGACTGTTGTCTACTAGGTCAAAAAACGGCTGCGTTTTTTTTGAGAGAGAGAGAGAGAGAGAGAGAGAGAGAGAGAGAGAGAGAGAGAGAGAGAGAGAGAGAGAGAGAGAGAGAGGGAGGGAGAGAGAGTATGTTTGTGTGTGTGTGTGTGTATGTGTGTCTATGTAAGTATCTCTCTCTCTCTCTCTCTCTCTCTCTCTCTATCACTTCAGGCACACACACACACTCACTTCAGGCGCACCCACACACACACTTTTTGTGCTCTCTTGCCCTGTGTTTGCAAGGGAGTCTTGAAGCTAAGTCCCAGAGACTGGAACACTGTTACATGGTAAAATGAAAACATACTTTGACTTAATACTGATACTGCAGGTCTTGCGATCAGTGCTGAACACTAAGGTTGAATTTTCCCTCGAGAAATTGGAGAGCGCTCTTCTGGCACCTAACACATTGCTTGATACCATCCACATCACTTTTGGATTTTGCCACATTTGCACGGAAGGTAACAAGCATTTGACCTCCTTTCTAACAGAACTTTCTACTAGAAACTTGTATGAGCATTGTGTGTGTGTTTTAAAGGCTGGATGAGTTAACCAGGCTTTGGCTGCTATCCATGAGCTCAAGCAACATTTTAAACAGAGCGTACATTCAAAAACTGATCAGGAGCATGTTGGCATGGCAGTAGCAAGAAAGGTAATGGCTAGTTGACGGAGCTTTTAGACTGCAGCTAAGTCTTTTCACCATGTTTGTCTTGATTCTATTTACATAATGATTGTTCTAGCTGTTGCCTTGTCAGGGTAAAGAAGCAAAAGTTCTGGCTCGGAGAATTAAGATATGCTTACTAGAAGCCAAAATTCATGATCTGCAAGAAGTAGTAATGCACATCTCACCTGCATAAGATACGAGTTTGTATTATGTCACTCCATGTGAACTGGTAAAGAATTATAAATATGTTGATGATTCCTTGCACTTTTGAAGATGATTTTGGGGGTGTCGGAGTGTGTGAAAGAGGGGGTGCTGGTCGGCAGTGCAGCAGCAGCCAATGCTCAGCTCCAATAATCACTAGAGTTAGTCCAAAAATGGAGGTTTCTCACTTGCATTATTGCCCTTGCTATCCTCTACTACATAGTCGCATTAGTTAACATGAAATGCATTGTCAAGACAAATTTTTCCAGGTGTGGGTATTATGGAGTCCTCTGAATATCAACTTGCCCAAGATAGTTTTGTAAAGCTTACATAAGTCTAAGCCCCATGTCTGCATTCTTAACACTCTAGCTGTAAAATGTAGGATGCTCGTTCTCTAGTAGCTTATGAGCCGGCACCATAGCTGTGTATGCTCTAGGCTATGATGCAAGATAAGTGGGCCACTGAGGTAGCAATTGTGAAGGAAGAGATGGATCAGTAGGGGCTGGTTTGAATGTAGGCCATAGATAGCCATTGGATTCCCCCTCGACGAGGCGGATTACAAGAGGATGCGAGGTGGGTAAAGTGTACTCGATATCATACCAAGTAGCCAGGAACAGGATCAAATGGTCGCGGATGTACAAGTCATGGTATATCGGGCTGAGCTGGGGGGGCAATGAACAACTAAGACGTGTGATGAGATATGTTGGCATCAGTGGAAAAACATGTTGGGGCAGTCTATGGATGGCCGATGGGCTCCCCCTCGACAAAGCGGGCTGTCCACCGAGTGGGAGCGCAACATGAGTGTGCATGAGAATAACCAAGGTAGTAGAGACCAGATCACTACGACAGGGCGATGCAATGAAAGGGTGGCAGAGTTTTTGGTGGTTTCTGCAAACCAGGTGCGGTGGCTCTCAAGAAGGCATGGAAGGAAGAGATGGCGAATGTGATACACACACCACATTGCAAGAGGGTGGGCTTCAGTGAGCACTAGCTCGCATTTCATTCAAGTTGCTTTGCTTGGCAAGGAATTATGCACATGTTCCTACTCATTAGCCAGTGCTGGCTAAGATGGAATTACCAGACACCGAGCAGCGGGCAACAGATGAACGATATTCATATATCAACCAACAAGGCGGTGGGGCTAAGAGCCACTCTACAATTTGGGATGATTGCAATCGAGCGACTTCAGTTGGCTGATTCCTTGGACTGAGTTTATGAGGTGGATACCTCCTCCTCACAGAAGTTGTGAATCCACAAAAAGGTGCAAAAGGCAGCCAAATTGATGCCAAGTTTTGGGAGGTGGTATGCATAGAGCACGGCATTGATCCACGGGGTCATACAACGGCGACGCTGACGTGTAGCTGGAGAGAGTGAATGTGTACTACAACGAGGCAAGCTGCGGACGCTATGTGCCTCGTGCCGTGCCCATGGATCTGGAGCCAGGTACTATGGACAGTGTTCGAACGGGCCCCTATGGGCAGATCTTCCGCCTTGATAACTTCGTCTTTGGTCAGTCCGGAGCTGGCAACAACTGGGCCAAGGGTCACTACATCGAAGGCGCGGAGCTCATTGATTCTGTGCTTGACGTTGTCTGCAAAGAGGCTAAAAATTGTGACTGCCTTTAAGGTGAGTGCCTTTAAGATCTCATTCTATCGTTCTTTATTCTATTTTATTCTATGAAATGTTGTTTTTTCATGCCTTCTTTGCCATTTCTCCGATGTTACAGTTCCATTTATGTCTAGTATAATGATTTTGTTGTCAGTTTTGCTTATATTTGACAATGTAGCTAGCAATCGTCTTGTTTGAAAACAATGGGACGCTCACGATGGGAGGCCAGCACCTTGCAAGCAAAGCAATTTCTAGACGCAGGGTGAGTTCTTAGTTCACTTTAGTCGTGACTCATTTTCGCCTGCTCAATGCCCTTAGGTTTTAGCTATGGCATCCGAGTCGTGACCTACTGATCAGTGACACTTAGTCCTGACGTCCCGACTTGCTGGAGCTCGCATCCGAGCCCCAACTTCTTCCACTGCATCTGCCAACACTGTTGACTCCCTGAGCCTCTCGTTGCCTGTCTGATGCACTAAATCGGCTTTTAGATCATAGTTTAAAGCATCTATCGGCAGCTACACTAAATCTTGTCACATTTTGTCAATTTTTTTCAAGGCAAGCTCAAAATCTAGCTTAGATTTTTCAAGTTAGTGATACTCACAATTTGGGTGGTAGTGTTGTATTAACTCAATAAAGAATGTGCATTAAAGATTTTAAGATCGTTAGTTTCTTTTACATGTAGTTACAAATTCTATAGTCTCAATTTCCCACATAGTCATATGGCTTGACCGGGTGTGTTATCTTTGAGCTATAGTTTCTTGCCAAGACACGTCTAACATACCTTGGGTCTATGTGTCACACATACACAATGTTTTTACTTTGTATATAATTACAAATATAGACACGTCTAGCATACCTTTGGTCTATGTGTCACACATACACAATGTCTTTGTTTTGTATATAATTACAAATATAGTCTCAATTTGTCACATAGTCATATGGCTTGACTGAGTGTGCCATCTTGAGATATCTATTTTTGCCTTTAGTTCTTCTAGCTATCCATATGGCTTTACCGGGTCTCTTGAGCTATCCATTCTTACCAAATGTGTAGTTGTGCCTCTTTTTACGATAAAAAGAGTTAGATCGTTAGTTTCTTTTACACGTAATTACAAATTCTCTAGTCTCAATTTCCCACATGTTCATATGGCTTGACCAGGTTGTTGAGATGTAGAGAGAAAGAGAGAGAGACAAGACAAGAGACACACCATATACGCTCCCAAAGACTGATTCATATTGAGGACAAGATACAAATATATAGGTGAGACCAAGTTGAGTAGAGTGAGCCATATATAGCTCCAACACCCCCACTCAAACAAAGGTCTCTAGCTTTGGATGAAAAAAACCCTTGGGGAGTTCAAGGGAAAAACCCAAGCCCCTATACAATGTGAAAATATGAACCAGCGATGATGATGTGAAAGTGAATTGTGCATCTATGTACAAATATTCAAGTGACTTAGAGATCACAATGTGCAAATGTGGAGTGTGCATAGTGCATGGTACCTAAAAGATTACAATGTCATATGTACAAAGCTATTACAATAGCAAAGAAGCTAATCTAGAAAGAGTGAGGTCGAAGCAACTCCAAGCTCCGAGCGCAAGAGGATGAAACGTGACTCATTGAGGCCTTTGGTCAAAATGTCTGCAATCATCTGGTCACTTGGACAGTGTTCAACCATAATGGTTCCTTTGCGTACTTCATACCTGACATAATGATAATGGACAACAATGTGCTTTGACTTATTATGTTGAACATAGTCTTTTGCAAGACTAATAGCACTTTGGTTGTCACACCGCAAGGGTGTGCTAGAAAGAGGAGAGTGACCAATATCAACCAGCATTTGTCGAAGCCAAATCAACTCACGAGCTGCAAGTGATGCCGCAACATATTCTGACTCAGTCGTAGAAACTGCAACACAACGTTGTTTCTTGCTGGTCCAAGAAACAAGACAACCATTTATAGAGAAGCAATTTCCACTAGTAGATCGCATAGATAAATGTGAGCTTGCCCAGTCTGCATCTGTGTAACCCAAAAGAGAAAGAGATTGCATAGAATCCGATGTGAGTTGTCGTTGATAGACTAAACCAAAATCTGTAGTGCCTTTCAAGTATTTCAACACACTCTTTGCAGCAGACCAATGCTTAAGAGAAGGACATGCAAGATGTTGTCCAAGATAATTAGCAGCAAACAGAATATCAGGACGAGTGTTCATGCCGACAAGTTGACCGCCATTGTCAGAAGTGTTCTTCGTAGAGCTCGTAAGACAAGGTGTGTTGGCTGAATGTGCAGATTCCATACCAAATTTTTGAATAGTATCTGCAATAAACTTTGACTGTTGAAGGAATAAAATACCTTTTGTACGGTTCCGTTGGATTTGAATGCCAAGACACGAGTGAATCTCTCCAAGATCCACCATATCAAATGCAGAAGACAATAACTTTTTCACTTGCTGAAGAAATCTCAAATCATTGGAAACAAGGATGGTATCATCCACATAAAGAGCAAGAATCACAAAACTGCTACCTTGGAGTTTTATGTATAAGTTGGGGTCTGACGAGCAAGAGATGAATCCTTTAGAGGTGAGAAAAAGATCAAATTTTGTATACCAGGCTCGCGAAGCTTGTTTGAGACCATATAGTGCCTTATGGAGTTGAGAAACAAGGTCTTCTTTACCTGGAATAACAAACCCTTCTGGTTGTTCCATATAAATTTCCTCTTCCAAGTCACCATTAAGAAAAGTAGTTCGCACATCCATTTGATGAGCTTCTAAATCAAATTGAACAGCAAATGCCAATAAAACTCGAACACTTGTAATGCGAACAACTGGTGAAAAAGTTTCTTGATAATCAACACCAGCTATTTGGGAGTAACCTTTTGCAACTAAACGCGCCTTGAACTTGTCAAAATATCCATCTGCTTTTACTTTTGTCTTATACACCCACTTACATTTCATAGTTGTACGACCAGGAGGTAATTCAGTTAGTATCCATGTACCTTTAGAGATAAGAGAATCGTACTCTGCTTCCATAGCCTCTTGCCATTGATCCTTTTGTGGTGAAGAGATAGCTTCATCATAAGTAATGGGATCTTCAGAAGTAGAAAAAGCATTATCAGCAATATCGTCATCATAAACATGACATGAGCCATGTTCAAAATCAATAGGCAGATCAACAAAAATATCAATATCATCATTGGCAACATTCGGAATGGATGGTTGTGAAGAGGAAAGTTGCTCTATAGGAAGAGTTTCATCTTCTGAAAGAAATGGAAAAGCCTGAAACAATGATTTAGTATCATCAGAATCATCCATGGACCATGAGCCTCCCATAAGCTGTTCGTTAAAAGTAGCATCACGATTCACAATTACTTTCTTGGAGGAAGGGTCATAGAATTTGTAGCCTTTGGAAGTGTCAGAATATCCAATAAAATTAACTTTAAGACCAGGAGCATCAAGCTTTGTTCGTGTTTCTTTGGGAACATGAATATAAGCAATACATCCAAAGGTTCAAAAATGAGATATAGAAGGAATGTCACCTGTCCATGCTGTGATGGGTATCTTACCAGAGGGTGCAGTAGTAGGAAGATGATTCTGAATAAATACTGTTGTCAAAGTAGCTTCAGCCCAAAAAAACACGAGATAAGCCATAATGAATCAACATACATCTTACAGCATTGAGAATAGTGCGATTCTTTCGTTCAGCAACACCGTTCTGTTGAAGCGAATATGGAATAGTGTGTTCATGATGAATTCCACTGTCAGCACAGTAACTCACAAACTCTCGAGAAACATATTCGCCTCCATTGTCACTACGAAGCTTCTTAAGGCGACGACCAGTTTGAAGTTTCGCAGCCTTGTGGAATTGTTTGAAAACAGATAAGTCTTCAGATTTTTGTCTAAGTAGAAATACAGTCGTATACCTTGAGAAATCATCAATGAAAGTAATGAAGTAGCGATATTGTGATCTCGAAGAAGGTACAGGTCCACATATATCAGTATGAACAAGATCCAATATGTCATGAGAATGAGTTGTATTTGAAGGAGAAAAGGGTTTGCAATTGTGTTTCCCAAGAGCACAAAATTCACAAATTCGCATATGGGGATGGGCTTTAAGATCCATGCCATGAACAAGATCACGACGTTGAATATTAAAGAGTTTTGAGAAATCAGCATGAACAAAACGGTGATGCCATACTTTGCAATCATGATCACCTGGAGCAGTGACAACATTTGCTACAACATCGTTGAGAGAGAGTTCAAACAAATTACCATTTCGAGGATCAGTGGCTATAGTCTGTCCATATTTCTCAATTCGGTATTTGGTATGATCAAATCCAACAAACAGACCAAGATCAACAAGTCTAGCAACTGAAAGAAGATTACGTTGAAGATCTGGTACATGTAATACTCCTCGCAAAATTCGAGTGGAAGAAGATAAGGTACCAAGATATAAGTCTCCAATACCCTTTACTTGACAAGTAGTATCATCAGCAAGATAAACAACACGTTGAACTGGCAGTGGATGATAGTTATGGAGCCACTTAGACTGATATGGCATATTTCCTGTACCAACAGAATCGACAATAAAAAGTGATCCATATCATACATGAAGTATTCTGTCTGGAGCAACTGAACATAGGACGCAGCTTGTTTCTGGTACAATGTTGTTTCGATGTTCAGTAGCATATGCTCTATTTCGATCTGTGTCGAATCGACGCTTATAGCACATATGAGTGGGATGATCAGATCGTCCACAATATTCACAAGAAGAAGAAGAAGAGTCTCTAGATAAACATGGTTGTTTTGTGGTAATATTGTGTTCTTCATCATATTGACGTGCCCAACAATCATCTTCAGTATGGCCATTTCTGTTGCAGTAAGAACATTGCTTATTAGGAAATTTGAGACGAGAGAAAATATTACCGCAACGGCCACCTCTGCGGTTTCCTCGTTGAAATGGACGCCTTCGAGCATAAAAAGCCCATTCCATCTGTTGTGACTCAGTCTCCTCTTGTGAAATCATAGCTGTATCATGACCAGCATTACGACGTTCTTGACATTGAGAGTATTCAATTAAAGACATGCATGCTTGGTCGAAATCAAGACCATCTTTATTAGAGAGAATAGTAACAATGTTATCATAAGAAGAGTCCTTCACCGTATCAAGGAGAAGTGTAACCAGTTGCTTTTGTGGAGCAGGATCACCGGCAGCAGCAAGCTGATTAATAATAGATTTGAAAGATTCAATATGTCCCGTCATGGCAGTACCAACTTCATATTGTAACTTGTTAAGCAACCCTCTCAAATAAAGTATTTCTGTGACAGATTTCTTCTGAAAGTTTGCAATAAGGTACTTCCATACGTCGTGGGAAGTAGGCAGTTCATACATATCAAGCAAAAGGGAATCAGTAAGAGCAGAAAGAATATACCGACGAGCTGCTTTATCACGTCGTTGCTAATCCGTATAGGCAACATTTCAATCTTCAAATATAGGTCCTTCAGTGATAACCACGTTATCATTATCCGTATCAACAGGCTGAGACGGACAAACACGATTTCCAAGAACAGCATCGGAGAGTTCATCGCCTTCAAGAATTAACAACATCTTTGCTTTCCAGCCTGGAAAACCTTGACCTTGGAAAGGAGGAACAGAACGCTGACCAGAAGGAAAGCCGTTGACGAGAATATTCATAGCCATATCTTGTTGCGAGAAGACGTATAAGATAAGATCGCAGAATTTGCACACCATATATGGTGAAGGCCGCAATTGAGAATGAGAGAGATATGAGGACTGTGTTCTGTCAACAATAAACGTAAGAAGGATGCTCAAGGAACTTCCAAAGATGTGAGAGACGTCACCCAAAAAGGGCAGGGTAAAGGAGACGTTAATAATAAAAGAGTCCTCAAAATAGAGTGGCGTGAGACGCAAGATTGACCGCCACAATACGAATAGCAAAAAGCTAAATCTTCTGGAAAAATTTAATGCCAAAATAAGAAAAACGATCGCAGACGCTTCACGAAGAAGTAGGACAAAGAAAGCTGCGTCAAGCTCAATTGCAGTAAAAACAGCATAACTTTCTGCTGAGAACTCCGATTGACACAAACCTAGAACTCAAATCGAAGAGCTCGAGGAGATGAATAAGTTTTGGATGAAAAGTGCCATTGTGCTATGCTCCATTGCGCTTTTTCTGTTTCTCCAAATTTTGAGCAGAACAGCAAGAAAAATTGAGATGAAGTTCAGGGTGTCATCAACAAGAAAACGTAATCAACAATTAGATTGATTAGCAATAAACGCCACACAAAACACTAATCATATTCTTCTGAACACAAAACAACCACAGTTAACAAGAATCAATGCTCAAAAATAAAATTTGTAGCAATTTTTGAATCTTACATGCAAATCGCATACACATACTGTTTTGTCAGTGTGAATTGAATCGACGCGTGATCGTTACTGCTCTGATAACATGTTGAGATGTAGAGAGAAAGAGAGAGAGACGAGACAAGAGACACACCATATACGCTCCCAAAGACTGATTCATATTGAGGACAAGATACAAATATATAGGTGAGACCAAGTTGAGTAGAGTGAGCCATATATAGCTCCAACACGGGTGTGTTATTTTGAGCTATAGTTTCTTGCCAAGACACGTCTAGCATACCTTGGGTCTATGTGTCATACCACCACTTTGAAGTTAGATTACTTTGACTCTATTGAAAATGTGTTTGATTTTAACGTGTAAGATAATCCTTAAATCCCAAGTGGGATCCCAAGATGAGGTGGACAATTTTTTTGGAAAAGAAATTATCTGATGAAAATCCCATGTGGGAGCCCAAGAAAAGGGTATACTAATTTTCTTTTAGAAAGAGGTCTCCGTACGAAGGAGACTCTGGCGGAATTTTTAAGATTTATATTTTATATACAAATTCAAAATTAAATACAGATGGTGCTTTTTTTAAAGTTGCATTTTGCTTAAGCATAGACATGCATTCATACCACATATAATTGTTTTTATTCAAAAAGATTAATCTTTTAATGGGTTGTTTTGTAATGTGTTTTGATTTGATGAGTGAAGTTTTTCATGGTTGTTTAAGAGTATGCATTATTTGTTATTTAGAGAACAATCCATTTTATATGTGTGCCTTAAATCCATGTGGGAAGCCTACTAAGTAGGTGGCTAGTATCATATGTTTTGAGATTGAGATTTGTATCAATTTACAAAGCAAATGCTATTTGTTTTTGACAAATTACATTGAAACGATTGGTTTATTTTAATTTAGTATTCATTATATTTGTTTCTTTTCATGGTTTGTTCTCTTAACATCTATTGAAAATGAAAACACACTACAATGTACACTTCTGTTCATTTGCAGTTCAACATATATTTTTGCAAAAGTATGTGCTTCTAAAATGGTTATGTTACTAGAATACATAAAATATTGGGTCATTACATTCCGTACGAAATCCGTATGAGGGGGATGGCTCATTGCAAGAACGTCTGTATCTTGCCCGTATGTAGGAGGTAGGTTAGCAAGTAAGATACCGTACATAGGGGGGTTTCTCTAATTTTGATGCATGCAAGTGACATCTCCCCATTACTAATAGTGAATCCCCTGGGGCCTCTGATTGTGAGGATTCGTAGCAAATTCAAGCAAGGCGTAGATGTTTTGAAGCCAAAAACACACTAAAAAAGAACAAAACTCTAGCCATGAAAGCTCCACTTTGAAAATGAACCAAGATAAACTTAAAATTCTTATGTGTGTGAAGATTAGGTGTAGTTTCGCTCCCAATTGCACATATGCAGTGCTCATTCGACCTATTAAAAACCCTAAATTTACGCTTTGATACTTTGTCATTACCATTTCTTGGGCTTCACTACTTCATTGGACAAGCCCAACTAGTTATTTGAGGAGGGGAAACCCTAATTGGAGGCCTCACAGTCTCAACCATGTAGTGGAAGCAGCACGAGACTGCACTAGCTTCTTGTAAAGGAATGGCTGTATCTCCTTGCTCATGTGCTCAAATGAGCTCATTCTTGGCTCTAAAATTTTCCACACAACTTCTTAGGCAGAGATGGAACCATCATTGATGTGGCATTTTGAGCTATTCTTAGGCTAGTTTGATCATTTTAAGGCCATTTTTGGCCCAAAAATACCCCTTTTTGTCCGTAAAAAGCCCAAACAAGCTAGGAAAAATCCCTAAATTTGTGAAAAAATCCAATTGGGATTTCATCTTGAACCTCATTTTTCCACTTGGTAATCACTTTGGACACGTCTTTTACGTCCGCGCACGGAACATGCTATTTTTGGTCGAGATTGCCCGCATTAAACATTCTAAGCAAAACGAGCATGCCACTTTGATACACTTGACATTTGTACATTTCTGAAGCAAAATAGGCATACATTTATGTGGAAAAGAATGCCATAGTGCCACGTCTATGGCCTCGTCCTCCCGACAAGGTATGTACACGATTGCAACCGTGGCATCTATTTTTACATATATCACACTATGTACATTGTAGCATTTAGTCCCACACATCATAAACAGTAAGAGTGAGGTAGATATTCTTATTTTCACATTATGCACGTGCCATGGCACGACAACGCGTATAATGTCTAATTTTGAAAATTGCATTTTTGAGCATAGGCATGTGATATTTAGGCTATGTTTATGGTGTGTATAAAATTTTCACATGATTTGGAGCCATTTTGATAGGTTTAAAGCCAAAAAAAGAAATTAGGCTAAGACTTTGCATTTTTGGTTTTGGGTACCCTTATTGGCTCCAAATCTGATGAAATCTTATGTGCTCCATATGGAGGGTATGCAGAATGGTTTGGTGAAATCATGTGAGTGTTGCTTGTCCCAAATCTGTCTGTGAGACATCAAATGCGTATGATGTCTTCAACGATAAAAACTGGTTTTGGTGCCTTGAGGTGTTTTGTGATTGTGCCCTCAGCCCTGCTAGCTGACTTTCACTTTAAAAAGTCAGTTGTTCAGTTTGAAACTCCCTACTTGGCATTTCAGTCTCCGAAAGAGATTTCTTCATTGTGGTCGTATTTCCGCAAAGATTCTTCTTGATCTTGAATTCCCCCGCATGTGGATGCTGCTAGGCACCCTCTTGTCGCCATGATGAATCATTTGAACTCACCGATGCCCTTTTTGGCGATTTGTCGCTCAAATAGCGTCTTTTGCTAAGGAGACTAACGGCGATAATTTTTATTGACGTTTGACCTTACATATTGGTTATTGATGATATGTCGATGACGCTTGTGAAGTTTGGTGGCAAACGGAGACCTAGCTCGACCATGAGGCCCAACTGACGCTTTGTGGTCCCAAAGCCTTACCCAATGTTTTGGCCCACTTTTTGATGATCCATCCGGGGGGAGGCTCACTTGGCTTATAGACATGCTAGAGACGTACCTTCTCATGAAGCTTCGCGTCGTTTCGACGATTCTTTCCCGAGCACTCTCTGTAGTGCCCGAAGAGGTTAGGGTTTTTCCGTTTGACCTAAACCCGCATTGGAGGTCATAGAGGTGTTCTTTTAGGTTACGGTTAAGCCCCCATCAAGTCTTGTAGCAACCATTTGGGTGGTTGATGTGTTACGGGCCCTTTTCAGTTTCTTCCCCACGAAGCCACATTACCGTTTTTTGCAATTTTTCACTAAGGGAGTGTAGAACAAGAAAAGCTCATGGTAATGAGTCTACCTCTCATATATGGTGCCAATCGGTGTGTCATGTGCGTTGTACGGGGTCATAGAAGATCCAATCGCTCTAGGTCTCTCAAGCTCTCTCTCACTTGTGAATAGTGAAAATGAGCTATTAAGTGGGCCCAAAGAAACTTATATCGGGGTTTCCTAGACCACGTTCTACTAAATTTGACATGTGCTCCTATCTTGTTGTGAAATGTACTTTAGGCTCGAAAAAATTTTCATTTGGATTCCGGTTGCTCTGTTTTCGGAAAATTTGTCATTTAGACAAAAAATCGACCAATTTGGGTTTCGCAACTTTTCACATATTTGCACCCCGTCTTCACCATAAGCTGTCAATCACTTATTGATCACTCTTATATTTTTCTTTTGTCTCCATGTCTTTATTTCAACTGCTTTTTTTATTTTTCTTTGTTTTTTGCTGAATAAATAATCAAAAATAAAGGAAAATATCTAACTTGATTTGAAAATTATCAGAAAATCAAGATAATTAGATAATAGCATAACAAACCACTATATACATCTATCCATAGTATTTTTGTCCGGATTGCTCTATTTTCTCACTTTTTCTGCATGAAAATTACGCTTTTTATATATATACATCCACCTAGAGGCTCATCTTTGTGTTTGTCCTCTGTCATTTGTTATTACACAATATTTAAGGGCATATCTAATTGGATTTACCAAAATACTCGCAATCAAATGCAAAAACCTGTAAAATCAAGGAAAGTAGTGCCCTTTTTTCACTTGCTGCGTGTCGGCTCCTCCCCCCTTCCTAGTCGAAGTCGTCCTGGACGACAATGTTGCACCCTCGGGCATGTGCTACGTATGGGACTTTAAAAAAAATTGCTAGTGTTGGCCATGTGATGTGGCCCTATACGCATACTCAAATAATGCATGGAAAAATTAATGCGGTGTAAGAGGTAGGTATAAGCCTAATGCTTATTGGCAGTCGATGTTGAAGCTTTGTATGGAAGTATCCACATGGTGAAGTCGTCTAAACAATAAGCCCTCCGGTATTCTTGCTCCTTCTTTGATGGTCAAGAGAGTTTGTGAAGCCAGGTTGCTCATTGTTTTTGTATCTGTGATTGTTCTTTGCTTACGTTTCCAAACCTAAACTTTGGGTATTAGTCAACTGGAACTTGCCGTTGTTTGTTTGTCTTTAGGTTGTTGCTTTCGAATCCATAATCTTTTATGCTGGCTTTGAGCTCGAAGTAGCTTCTTTGGTACCCATATTTGTTTTTGGCAAGAGTTTGGTTTTGGCTTTTGGTTTGTATGAAATGTCATTGGAGAGTTATCTGCAATTTTTGGTTGCTTCTCCTTGGCCATTTGATCCTTCCTGGCCCAAATCGGCTTGATAGCTTTGTTGTACTGACTATGTTGTTTTCCTTGGGGTGCGCTTTGGTGACTTTTGTTCTTTGGATTTCTTTCCTTGAATTTGCCAAGGGGAAATTTAAAAAAAATGGGTTTATTTTTTAGGGTTTCACACTATTTTTCTCTTTTTTGGGGTGGCGTTCTCCTTTTTCCCTTGCCCTCAACCGGCATTTTTGAAATTGAAAACGACTCAGATTTTAGAAGTTGATTGACGTGATCGGGTGAGAGAGAGAGAGAGAGAGAGAGAGATAGATAGATAGATAGATTTTATTATCGTCCTCGGAGGTCAAATATGACCTATGGGACCAAAGTTACATGTGATGTAGTATGTGTACGGCTGATGAGTGACTCTCGATGCTCCAAAATTGTAGTGATGAGAGTCGCAATGGAGAGCCCACACTTTGGCTAGGAGAGGAAAGTGTGTAGGTCTAAGTTATGGCTGAAAATGTGAGAGAAGCAAGTTCGGATGTGATCAAAAGCTGAGCACTCTAGTAGTGTGTGGTACTCAGACTCTCGAACTTGCAGTGAGCATAATGTGCACAATCGATTTGACTCTTCTCCATTGCCCCAACGCCCTATCTCGCATCGAAGGAAATGGGAGCTAAGCCGAATTGCTGCGATAGTGCATCTCGCGGACAAGGGAATAGGCTCAAGCATGTAAGTGTGAGTACGGTTTCCTCTCTCAGCGAAGAACATGGTTTTGTAGTTGGGGGTAATATAGGTGGTGTAATGTATGAAGCGTGACCCACCGGATTTCTCCCAAGCCGTAATACATTGGCATTGTAGAAAAGCTTCATTCACTTGAGAGTCAATTGAAGCATCATGTAGCAAGTGTAATGCATCCCATCTCCCAAACCACTTCTTTATGTCTTGCATCCATCCCGTGCTCAAGATCTTGCTTTTATGCGTCTTTTGAACTTTTTTGCTTGCTTCCCATGCAATTGTAGGAAGTCGATGTGAGGGGTTTTGACGCATCTTTATCATGTACTCCACAACCCTTTCCATGCCCATAACCTCAATTGGAAGAGATCCTGACTCAAGAAGTAGGAGCATATATGGTGTTTGTGTCTTAACTTGGAGAAAGTTTGTAAGAAAACGCTTTTGGACATTCTCAAACTCTTTCCAAGTAGACTTTGAGATGCTCCCACCCCACACTTCAACTCCATAAAGAAGAACCGGTGTCACCAATGCATCAAAAAGATACTTCTTGAGAACCCAACACTTGATGTTTCCCGCATTACACATGTTCTCAAATGCATAATATGCTCTCTTTCCCGCTTCCAAACGACGCATAGCACATTCATGCCACTAGTGATTGGATGGAACCTCAAGGCCAAGGTACTTAAAGCTCTCAACAACTTCAAGTGTCTCGTTGTTGTACACAATGCATGGCTTCTCCTTATGGTTGGTTTTCACAAGCATAACCTTTGTTTTGGATTCATTTACAATCAGCCCACTATGCAAGCAAAAGTTCTCAAGGACAACCATAAGCTTTTGTGCATCTTCTAAAGTGTGTGCTAGAAGCACTACATCATCCGCATACAACAAAAGCATGATTACCGCATTGCAAATACTGACCTCTTCAATGCCTTCTTCTTGCATAAAGTCAAGTACCATTTGTTCCAATTGATCGATGCATAGACCAAAGAGAGTTGGTGACAATGGACAACCTTGTTTAACCCCAATAGTGCTTACAAAAATTTCTGAAATTTCTCTTCCCATGCGCAATTGACAAATCACCTTCTCATAGATTCGAGAAACCGCAAGCATAAACTCACTTGGCACTTGGAGTTCTTCCATCCTTCTCCACAAATTGTTACGTGGAATCATATCAAAGGCTTTCTTAAAGTCCACAAAACAACAATACAATCGTTTGCCTTTCAACCGACTTTCCTCCATGAGAACACGAAGAGTGACAAGATGATCAATGGTGCTATGGCGTCGACGAAAACCCGCTTGTCCCTTTGCACGCTTGTCATTCTCTTCAGCCCAATCACTCAATTTCATCTCCATTATGCACCCAAATAACTTTGCCATAAGAGACCCAATCATTATAGTCCGGTAGTTGCTTACATTCTTTACGTCCCCTCCTTTATGCAAAGGCTTAACCCAATTAGTACTCCAATCATAAGGCATACCATGTTGAAGTGCAAGGTTGAACATATCACACATCCACTCATGGGTAAAATCTCCCGTCCATTTGATCATCTCCGGCTTGATACCTTGAAGATCTCCCGCTTTGCGAGTGGCCAACTTTTCAAGCCCACCGCATAC
The DNA here is from genome assembly GCF_014529385.1 of Adiantum capillus-veneris. Classification (NCBI taxonomy): domain Eukaryota; kingdom Viridiplantae; phylum Streptophyta; class Polypodiopsida; order Polypodiales; family Pteridaceae; genus Adiantum; species Adiantum capillus-veneris. The sequence goes on from NC_140960.1 coordinate 114,056,533, forward strand.
ATCCTCAATAGTAAAAAAAGACGGCATACATGGGAGTGAACCATAAAATGGCATTTTTTCAGTATTTTCTTGCTCATATAATTGCCTACAATGTGTGTACATATCCACTAGACTCAAGTTACCAAAATTCTCAACCCGCTTGCCTCTCAAGTTTCTCCAAAATCTTCCACATGCATGTGCCTTTTCTTGGACTTGAAATTCTTGTTGCTTTACTTCCCATCTTCTTCTCTTCTTTTGAATCAATGCCTTGTATGTATGCAAATGACTTTGATAGTTGTCTTTGTCCATAGTTGCATCAAGCTTTATCAAGGACTTTCGAGCATCTTGACATTCTTTATCAAACCACCTTTTGTGTGATCTATCTTTGTTGATACCATGGAGATGCTTTATGGCAAAGCATTCTTCCGCACAAGAACAAATAGCTTTCTTGAAAGCTTCCCATTTAGTTTCCAATGGTGCATCACATTGAAGCTTTGTCATCCATAATTTTTGCTCAACCATTTCAATGTACATTGGTGCCCGTTTGAAATCCATACATAGTGATAACTTCTCTTTCCTTTGGCTGAGATTATCATGCTTAGTTGCTTCTCCATATGAAAGGTCAATACATAAGGTGCGATGGTCGGATTCCGGGGTCCATTGACCAAACATAAAACTCTTTATACGATACATGATGGCTTCAGAGAGTAGCATATAGTCAATCACACTATCCCCATTATGTCTCCTACATGTAAATCCATTGGTTCCACTCCACAAAGATACACCATTGGCAATGAGCATACCCGTGCTATTACACATGTGTAAAAGTAACTTTCCATAGTGATCCGGCTCTTTCTCATCCATTGAAGTACGATCATACAAGTGAACTTCCTCCAACTCCCTTGAAATGTATGGCATATCAAATTGTTGAGTATCATGTTGCAATGTTTTTGTGCGAGCATTCATATCCCCAAATACAATAACATCACCTTCACCTTTGAAATAAGCAATGTCCTCTTCCAAATCAGAAAATGGTTGATCTCTATCCATGCAAGCATAAAAGGGAGAATCATGATGAGGAATGTAGCAACCGGCTACAAAAATGGGTGCTCTTTTTGGTGTCATAATTTTCAGCCATACATAACGTTTGTACTTGTCATCTTTCACAATTGATACAAAATCTTCCAATCCTTTCTTAACCATACATGCTAACCCTCCTTGTCCTCTTCGTTGCTTGAGATTCTTTGACCACATCAATGAATGTACATTGTAATCCTCCAAGCCGTTAATCCTTTGTGTATCATGCTCCCAAGTTTCAACAAGAAGTACAACATCGGCTTTGCTTGTTAGTTCATCAATGCCAACCCCCGCATTCCATGGGTATCCATTACAATTCCAAAAGCATATTTTCAATTGTAACTCGGTCTCATAGGTCACGCATCCCTATTTGCTTGAGAGACTTGCCTCCTCCTTGGGCACATTTTCTTCATGAGAGATTTCCTTGTTTTTATTATTCTTTTCCTCATATGCCTTGCGACGCATATTTTGTTGCTTAATAGTGCGATCTTCACATACAAAACATTTTGTATTCCTCAAATAGATCCAACTATTATCAAGGATAATCTTTCGCTTGGTCTCATCCGGCATGGTGCATACAATTGGCCGTTCTCCCGAGTGAGGAGCTCCTTGCTTCCCCACTCTATGTGCTCCATAGACCATAACTCCGGACATGCCAAAGTGGGTTTTGAAGAAATCTTCAATAACAATGGCAAGAGAAGGAGCTGTCTCTAACTTCTCTTCGGAAATTCCACGAATAAGAATGTTCTTGGAACGTCACTCCCGTTCCTTCAACTCCTCCACATCTACATTCTCAACATTCTTTGTTTGAACCATAGCTTGCATGAGTGAGGAATTAGAAACCACATTGCTACCACATACATCAGCCCAAGACTTGTTTGTGCATACATTTTTCATGTCGCATACATCCCGGCTCATAGTGTCAAATTTCTCCTCTTTCAATACATGGTCATGCTCTACTTTGCTCATCCGCTCCTTCAAAGCATTCAAGTCCACAAGAGAGCGTTTACATTCCTTGACTTCCTCTTCAAGTTGCATCAAACGTGTTGTTTGCATCTCAAGTTTCCTCTTGAGATTCTCATTCTCAACCACAAGTACCCTTAGTGTGCCATTCTCCATTGCAAGTGCTCGTAAGTCTTCGCCTAGTTTGTTTACGGTCTCTTGCAATGATACCAAGTACGCCATGATCATGGTTTCCGATGTCGTTGGTTGGGTGGTTGTGTTGCTATCTCCACACTTAGGAGATTTTGGATCATTTTCCACAATGGTTGTGGACCTTGTTGAAGAAGAAGAACCCTTGCGAGTGCCGGAAGACATTGTATGTAAAATAGGAGATGAGAATCAATTTTGTTGAACCTGTTCACTTCGGAAATACTGCTACAGAAATGCCTTCCATAACTCTGAAAATTTCTGTCTTTACATCAATGCGTAGAGGACTTCGTGCTCTTCGATTGAGGCTATAGATCACCCAAATCGGAGTTCGGATGAAGAAGTTATGATCAAAAGAGAGGACTGCTGTCTACTAGGTCAAAAAACGGCTGCACTGAGAGAGAGAGAGAGAGAGAGAGAGAGAGAGAGAGAGAGAGAGTTGCAGATAGAAAGTGCACCAGACAAGCTGCATGTAGAGAGAGACAGAGAAAGAGAGAGGAAGAGGGAGAGCAAGACAGTGAGCTATAGAGTGAGAGAGAGAGAGAGAGAGAGAGAGAGAGAGAGAGGAGGAGGAGGAGGAGGAGGAAGAGCGAGAAACAGAGCCCGAAGGTGGGGACAAATTCCAGTCCCTCTTTCGACCACGTGTCGGAAACAACTTGATCTGGTCAGATACCTCAAATAGTTTGATCCGGTTGTGTTTCCTGTAGCCTAGGTGATTAGTGGATAGTGCATGCAAAAAGAGAGAGAGATAGCCTTAGCACAAGGTCCCCTCCGGCCTCCGCTGGGCTAGCTCTGCAGAGCAGCTGGTCAGTCGTGGCAGACTCTTGAGCACATGGAGACGCGACCGTGAGGATCAACGAAGCAAAGGGAGACATGTGTAACTTTGAGGGTGGGAGCTGCATAGTGGACGCCAAGCTGCATAGGGTGGGAGCTGCATATCGGACATGCCAAAGTGGGTTTTGAAGAAATCTTCAATAACAATGGCAAGAGAAGGAGGTGTCTCTAACTTCTCTTCGGGAATTCTACGAATAACAATGTTCTTGGAACGTCGCTCCCGTTCCTTCAACTCCTCAACATCCACATTCTCAACATTCTTTGTTTGAACCATAGCTTGCATGAGTGAGGAATTAGAAACCACATTGCTACCACATACATCAGCCCAAGACTTGTTTGTGCATACATTTTTCATGTCACATACATCCCGGCTCATAGTGTCAAATTTCTCCTCTTTCAATACATGGTCATGCTCTACTTTGCTCATCCGCTCCTTCAAAGCATTCAAGTCCACAAGAGAGTGTTTACATTCCTTGACTTCCTCTTCAAGTTGCATCAAACGTGTTGTTTGCATCTCAAGTGTCCTCTTGAGATTCTCATTCTCAACCACAAGTACCCTTAGTGTGCCATTCCTCATTGCAAGTGCTCGTAAGTCTTCGCCTCGTTTGTTTACGGTCTCTTGCAATGATACCAAGTACGCCATGATCATGGCTTCTGATGTCGTTGGTTGGGTGGTTGTGTTGCTATCTCCACACTTAGGAGATTTTGGATCATTTTCCACAATGGTTGTGGACCTTGTTGAAGAAGAAGAACCCTTGCGAGTGCCGGAAGACATTGTATGTAAAATAGGAGATGAGAATCAATTTTGTTGAACCTGTTCACTTCGGAAATGCTGCTACTGAAATGCCTTCCATAACTCTGAAAATTTTTGTCTTTACATCAATGCGTAGAGGACTTCGTGCTCTTCGATTGAGACTATAGATCACCCAAATCGGAGTTCGGATGAAGAAGTTATGATCAAAAGAGTGGACTGCTGTCTACTAGGTCAAAAAACGGCTGCGTTTTTTTTTTTTTTTTTTGAGAGAGAGAGAGAGAGAGAGAGAGAGAGAGAGAGAGAGAGGGAGGGAGAGAGAGTATGTTTGTGTGTGTGTGTGTGTGTGTGTATGTGTGTCTATGTAAGTATCTCTCTCTCTCTCTCTCTCTCTCTCTCTCTCTCTCTCTCTCTCTCTATCACTTCAGGCACACACACACACTCACTTCAGGCGCACCCACACACACACTTTTTGTGCTCTCTTGCCCTGTGTTTGCAAGGGAGTCTTGAAGCTAAGTCCCAGAGACTGGAACACTGTTACATGGTAAAATGAAAACATACTTTGACTTAGTACTGATACTGCAGGTCTTGCGATCAGTGCTGAACATTAAGGTTGAATTTTCCCTCGAGAAATTGGAGAGCGCTCTTCTGGCACCTAACACATTGCTTGATACCATCCACATCACTTTTGGATTTTGCCACATTTGCACGGAAGGTAACAAGCATTTGACCTCCTTTCTAACAGAACTTTCTACTAGAAACTTGTATGAGCATTGTGTGTGTGTTTTAAAGGCTGGATGAGTTAACCAGGCTTTGGCTGCTATCCATGAGCTCAAGCAACATTTTAAACAGAGCGTACATTCAAAAACTGATCAGGAGCATGTTGGCATGGCAGTAGCAAGAAAGGTAATGGCTAGTTGACGGAGCTTTTAGACTGCAGCTAAGTCTTTTCACCATGTTTGTCTTGATTCTATTTACATAATGATTGTTCTAGCTGTTGCCTTGTCAGGGTAAAGAAGCAAAAGTTCTGGCTCGGAGAATTAAGATATGCTTACTAGAAGCCAAAATTCATGATCTGCAAGAAGTAGTAATGCACATCTCACCTGCATAAGATACGAGTTTGTATTATGTCACTCCATGTGAACTGGTAAAGAATTATAAATATGTTGATGATTCCTTGCACTTTTGAAGATGATTTTGGGGGTGTCGGAGTGTGTGAAAGAGGGGGTGCTGGTCGGCAGTGCAGCAGCAGCCAATGCTCAGCTCCAATAATCACTAGAGTTAGTCCAAAAATGGAGGTTTCTCACTTGCATTATTGCCCTTGCTATCCTCTACTACATAGTCGCATTAGTTAACATGAAATGCATTGTCAAGACAAATTTTTCCAGGTGTGGGTATCATGGAGTCCTCTGAATATCAACTTGCCCAAGATAGTTTTGTAAAGCTTACATAAGTCTAAGCCCCATGTCTGCATTCTTAACACTCTAGCTGTAAAATGTAGGATGCTCGTTCTCTAGTAGCTTATGAGCCGGCACCATAGCTGTGTATGCTCTAGGCTATGATGCAAGATAAGTGGGCCACTGAGGTAGCAATTGTGAAGGAAGAGATGGATCAGTAGGGGCTGGTTTGAATGTAGACCATAGATAGCCATTGGATTCCCCCTCGACGAGGCGGATTACAAGAGGATGCGAGGTGGGTAAAGTGTACTCGATATCATACCAAGTAGCCAGGAACAGGATCAAATGGTCGCGGATGTACAAGTCATGGTATATCGGGCTGAGCTGGGGGGGGGCAATGAACAACTAAGACGTGTGATGAGATATGTTGGCATCAGTGGAAAAACATGTTGGGGCAGTCTATGGATGGCCGATGGGCTCCCCCTCGACAAAGCGGGCTGTCCACCGAGTGGGAGCGCAACATGAGTGTGCATGAGAATAACCAAGGTAGTAGAGACCAGATCACTACGACAGGGCGATGCAATGAAAGGGTGGCAGAGTTTTTGGTGGTTTCTGCAAACCAGGTGCGGTGGCTCTCAAGAAGGCATGGAAGGAAGAGATGGCGAATGTGATACACACACCACATTGCAAGAGGGTGGGCTTCAGTGAGCACTAGCTCGCATTTCATTCAAGTTGCTTTGCTTGGCAAGGAATTATGCACATGTTCCTACTCATTAGCCAGTGCTGGCTAAGATGGAATTACCAGACACCGAGCAGCGGGCAACAGATGAACGATATTCATATATCAACCAACAAGGCGGTGGGGCTAAGAGCCACTCTACAATTTGGGATGATTGCAATCGAGCGACTTCAGTTGGCTGATTCCTTGGACTGAGTTTATGAGGTGGATACCTCCTCCTCACAGAAGTTGTGAATCCACAAAAAGGTGCAAAAGGCAGCCAAATTGATGCCAAGTTTTGGGAGGTGGTATGCATAGAGCACGGCATTGATCCACGGGGTCATACAACGGCGACGCTGACGTGTAGCTGGAGAGAGTGAATGTGTACTACAACGAGGCAAGCTGCGGACGCTATGTGCCTCGTGCCGTGCCCATGGATCTGGAGCCAGGTACTATGGACAGTGTTCGAACGGGCCCCTATGGGCAGATCTTCCGCCTTGATAACTTCGTCTTTGGTCAGTCCGGAGCTGGCAACAACTGGGCCAAGGGTCACTACATCGAAGGCGCGGAGCTCATTGATTCTGTGCTTGACGTTGTCTGCAAAGAGGCTAAAAATTGTGACTGCCTTTAAGGTGAGTGCCTTTAAGATCTCATTCTATCGTTCTTTATTCTATTTTATTCTATGAAATGTTGTTTTTTCATGCCTTCTTTGCCATTTCTCCGATGTTACAGTTCCATTTATGTCTAGTATAATGATTTTGTTGTCAGTTTTGCTTATATTTGACAATGTAGCTAGCAATCGTCTTGTTTGAAAACAATGGGACGCTCACGATGGGAGGCCAGCACCTTGCAAGCAAAGCAATTTCTAGACGCAGGGTGAGTTCTTAGTTCACTTTAGTCGTGACTCATTTTCGCCTGCTCAATGCCCTTAGGTTTTAGCTATGGCATCCGAGTCGTGACCTACTGATCAGTGACACTTAGTCCTGACGTCCCGACTTGCTGGAGCTCGCATCCGAGCCCCAACTTCTTCCACTGCATCTGCCAACACTGTTGACTCCCTGAGCCTCTCGTTGCCTGTCTGATGCACTAAATCGGCTTTTAGATCATAGTTTAAAGCATCTATCGGCAGCTACACTAAATCTTGTCACATTTTGTCAATTTTTTTCAAGGCAAGCTCAAAATCTAGCTTAGATTTTTCAAGTTAGTGATACTCACAATTTGGGTGGTAGTGTTGTATTAACTCAATAAAGAATGTGCATTAAAGATTTTAAGATCGTTAGTTTCTTTTACATGTAGTTACAAATTCTATAGTCTCAATTTCCCACATAGTCATATGGCTTGACCGGGTGTGTTATCTTTGAGCTATAGTTTCTTGCCAAGACACGTCTAACATACCTTGGGTCTATGTGTCACACATACACAATGTTTTTACTTTGTATATAATTACAAATATAGACACGTCTAGCATACCTTTGGTCTATGTGTCACACATACACAATGTCTTTGTTTTGTATATAATTACAAATATAGTCTCAATTTGTCACATAGTCATATGGCTTGACTGAGTGTGCCATCTTGAGATATCTATTTTTGCCTTTAGTTCTTCTAGCTATCCATATGGCTTTACCGGGTCTCTTGAGCTATCCATTCTTACCAAATGTGTAGTTGTGCCTCTTTTTACGATAAAAAGAGTTAGATCGTTAGTTTCTTTTACACGTAATTACAAATTCTCTAGTCTCAATTTCCCACATGTTCATATGGCTTGACCAGGTTGTTGAGATGTAGAGAGAAAGAGAGAGAGACAAGACAAGAGACACACCATATACGCTCCCAAAGACTGATTCATATTGAGGACAAGATACAAATATATAGGTGAGACCAAGTTGAGTAGAGTGAGCCATATATAGCTCCAACACCCCCACTCAAACAAAGGTCTTTAGCTTTGGATGAAAAAAACCCTTGGGGAGTTCAAGGGAAAAACCCAAGCCCCTATACAATGTGAAAATATGAACCAGCGATGATGATGTGAAAGTGAATTGTGCATCTATGTACAAATATTCAAGTGACTTAGAGATCACAATGTGCAAATGTGGAGTGTGCATAGTGCATGGTACCTAAAAGATTACAATGTCATATGTACAAAGCTATTACAATAGCAAAGAAGCTAATCTAGAAAGAGTGAGGTCGAAGCAACTCCAAGCTCCGAGCGCAAGAGGATGAAACGTGACTCATTGAGGCCTTTGGTCAAAATGTCTGCAATCATCTGGTCACTTGGACAGTGTTCAACCATAATGGTTCCTTTGCGTACTTCATACCTGACATAATGATAATGGACAACAATGTGCTTTGACTTATTATGTTGAACATAGTCTTTTGCAAGACTAATAGCACTTTGGTTGTCACACCGCAAGGGTGTGCTAGAAAGAGGAGAGTGACCAATATCAACCAGCATTTGTCGAAGCCAAATCAACTCACGAGCTGCAAGTGATGCCGCAACATATTCTGACTCAGTCGTAGAAACTGCAACACAACGTTGTTTCTTGCTGGTCCAAGAAACAAGACAACCATTTATAGAGAAGCAATTTCCACTAGTAGATCGCATAGATAAATGTGAGCTTGCCCAGTCTGCATCTGTGTAACCCAAAAGAGAAAGAGATTGCATAGAATCCGATGTGAGTTGTCGTTGATAGACTAAACCAAAATCTGTAGTGCCTTTCAAGTATTTCAACACACTCTTTGCAGCAGACCAATGCTTAAGAGAAGGACATGCAAGATGTTGTCCAAGATAATTAGCAGCAAACAGAATATCAGGACGAGTGTTCATGCCGACAAGTTGACCGCCATTGTCAGAAGTGTTCTTCGTAGAGCTCGCAAGACAAGGTGTGTTGGCTGAATGTGCAGATTCCATACCAAATTTTTGAATAGTATCTACAATAAACTTTGACTGTCGAAGGAATAAAATACCTTTTGTACGGTTCCGTTGGATTTGAATGCCAAGACACGAGTGAATCTCTCCAAGATCCACCATATCAAATGCAGAAGACAATAACTTTTTCACTTGCTGAAGAAATCCCAAATCATTGGAAACAAGGATGGTATCATCCACATAAAGAGCAAGAATCACAAAACTGCTACCTTGGAGTTTTATGTATAAGTTGGGGTCTGACGAGCAAGAGATGAATCCTTTAGAGGTGAGAAAAAGATCAAATTTTTTATACCAGGCTCGCGAAGCTTGTTTGAGACCATATAGTGCCTTATGGAGTTGAGCAACAAGGTCTTCTTTACCTGGAATAACAAACCCTTCTGGTTGTTCCATATAAATTTCCTCTTCCAAGTCACCATTAAGAAAAGTAGTTCGCACATCCATTTGATGAGCTTCTAAATCAAATTGAACAGCAAATGCCAATAAAACTCGAACACTTGTAATGCGAACAACTGGTGAAAAAGTTTCTTGATAATCAACACTAGCTATTTGGGAGTAACCTTTTGCAACTAAACGCGCCTTGAACTTGTCAAAAGATCCATCTGCTTTTACTTTTGTCTTATACACCCACTTACATTTCATAGCTGTACGACCAGGAGGTAATTCAGTTAGTATCCATGTACCTTTAGAGATAAGAGAATCGTACTCTGCTTCCATAGCCTCTTGCCATTGATCCTTTTGTGGTGAAGAGATAGCTTCATCATAAGTAATGGGATCTTCGGAAGTAGAAAAAGCATTATCAGCAATATCGTCATCATAAACATGACATGAGCCATGTTCAAAATCAATAGGCAGATCAACAAAAATATCAATATCATCATTGGCAACATTCGGAATGGATGGTTGTGAAGAGGAAAGTTGCTCTATAGGAAGAGTTTCATCTTCTGAAAGAAATGGAAAAGCCTGAAACAATGATTTAGTATCATCAGAATCATCCATGGACCATGAGCCTCCCATAAGCTGTTCGTTAAAAGTAGCATCACGATTCACAATTACTTTCTTGGAGGAAGGGTCATAGAATTTGTAGCCTTTGGAAGTGTCAGAATATCCAATAAAAATAACTTTAAGACCAGGAGCATCAAGCTTTGTTCGTGTTTCTTTGGGAACATGAATATAAGCAATACATCCAAAGGTTCGAAAATGAGATATAGAAGGAATGTCACCTATCCATGCTGTGATGGGTATCTTACCAGAGGGTGCAGTAGTAGGAAGATGATTCTGAATAAATACTGCTGTCAAAGTAGCTTCAGCCCAAAAAAACACGAGATAAGCCATAATGAATCAACATACATCTTACAGCATTGAGAATAGTGCGATTCTTTCGTTCAGCAACACCGTTCTGTTGAAGCGAATATGGAATAGTGTGTTCATGATGAATTCCACTGTCAGCACAGTAACTCACAAACTCTCGAGAAACATATTCGCCTCCATTGTCACTACGAAGCTTCTTAAGGCGACGACCAGTTTGAAGTTTCGCAGCCTTGTGGAATTGTTTGAAAACAGATAAGTCTTCAGATTTTTGTCTAAGTAGAAATACAGTCGTATACCTTGAGAAATCATCAATGAAAGTAATGAAGTAGCGATATTGTGATCTCGAAGAAGGTACAGGTCCACATATATCAGTATGAACAAGATCCAATATGTCATGAGAATGAGTTGTATTTGAAGGAGAAAAGGGTTTGCAATTGTGTTTCCCAAGAGCACAAAATTCACAAATTCGCATATGGGGATGGGCTTTAAGATCCATGCCATGAACAAGATCACGACGTTGAATATTAAAGAGTTTTGAGAAATCTGCATGAACAAAACGGTGATGCCATACTTTGCAATCATGATCACCTGGAGCAGTGACAACATTTGCTACAACATCGTTGAGAGAGAGTTCAAACAAATTACCATTTCGAGGATCAGTGGCTATAGTCTGTCCATATTTCTCAATTCGGTATTTGGTATGATCAAATCCAACAAACAGACCAAGATCAACAAGTCTAGCAACTGAAAGAAGATTACGTTGAAGATCTGGTACATGTAATACTCCTCGCAAAATTCGAGTGGAAGAAGATAAGGTAACAAGATATAAGTCTCCAATACCCTTTACTTGACAAGTAGTATCATCAGCAAGATAAACAACACGTTGAACTGGCAGTGGATGATAGTTATGGAGCCAGTTAGACTGATATGGCATATTTCCTGTACCAACAGAATCGACAATAAAAAGTGATCCATATCATACATGAAGTATTCTGTCTGGAGCAACTGAACATAGGACGCAGCTTGTTTCTGGTACAATGTTGTTTCGATGTTCAGTAGCATATGCTCTATTTCGATCTGTGTCGAATCGACGCTTATAGCACATATGAGTGGGATGATCAGATCGTCCACAATATTCACAAGAAGAAGAAGAAGAGTCTCTAGATAAACATGGTTGTTTTGTGGTAATATTGTGTTCTTCATCATATTGACGTGCCCAACAATCATCTTCAGTATGGCCATTTCTGTTGCAGTAAGAACATTGCTTATTAGGAAATTTGAGACGAGAGAAAATATTACCGCAACGGCCACCTCTGCGGTTTCCTCGTTGAAATGGACGCCTTCGAGCATAAAAAGCCCATTCCATCTGTTGTGACTCAGTCTCCTCTTGTGAAATCATAGCTGTATCATGACCAGCATTACGACGTTCTTGACATTGAGAGTATTCAATTAAAGACATGCATGCTTGGTCGAAATCAAGACCATCTTTATTAGAGAGAATAGTAACAATGTTATCATAAGAAGAGTCCTTCACCGTATCAAGGAGAAGTGTAACCAGTTGCTTTTGTGGAGCAGGATCACCGGCAGCAGCAAGCTGATTAATAATAGATTTGAAAGATTCAATATGTCCCGTCATGGCAGTACCAACTTCATATTGTAACTTGTTAAGCAACCCTCTCAAATAAAGTATTTCTGTGACAGATTTCTTCTGAAAGTTTGCAATAAGGTACTTCCATACGTCGTGGGAAGTAGGCAGTTCATACATATCAAGCAAAAGGAAATCAGTAAGAACAGAAAGAATATACCGACGAGCTGCTTTATCACGTCGTTGCTAATCCGTATAGGCAACATTCCAATCTTCAAATATAGGTCCTTTAGTGATAACCACGTTATCATTATCCGTATCAACAGGCTGAGACGGACAAACACGATTTCCAAGAACAACATCGGAGAGTTCATCGCCTTCAAGAATTAACAACATCTTTGCTTTCCAGCCTGGAAAACCTTGACCTTGGAAAGGAGGAACAGAACGCTGGCCAGAAGGAAAGCCGTTGACGAGAATATTCATAGCCATATCTTGTTGCGAGAAGACGTATAAGATAAGATCGCAGAATTTGCACACCATATATGGTGAAGGCCGCAATTGAGAATGAGAGAGATATGAGGACTGTGTTCTGTCAACGATAAACGTAAGAAGGATGCTCAAGGAACTTCCAAAGATGTGAGAGACGTCACCCAAAAAGGGCAGGGTAAAGAAGACGTTAATAATAAAAGAGTCCTCAAAATAGAGTGGCGTGAGACGCAAGATTGACCGCCACAATACGAATAGCAAAAAGCTAAATCTTCTCGAAAAATTTAATGCCAAAATAAGAAAAACGATCGCAGACGCTTCACGAAGAAGTAGGACAAAGAAAGCTGCGTCAAGCTCAATTGCAGTAAAAACAGCATAACTTTCTGCTGAGAACTCCGATTGACACAAACCTAGAACTCAAATCGAAGAGGTCGAGGAGATGAATAAGTTTTGGATGAAAAGTGCCATTGTGCTATGCTCCATTGCGCTTTTTCCGTTTCTCCAAATTTTGAGCAGAACAGCAAGAAAAATTGAGATGAAGTTCAGGGTGTCATCAACAAGAAAACGTAATCAACAATTAGATTGATTAGCAATAAACGCCACACAAAACACTAATCATATTCTTCTGAACACAAAACAACCACAGTTAACAAGAATCAATGCTCAAAAATAAAATTTGTAGCAATTTTTGAATCTTACATGCAAATCGCATACACATACTGTTTTGTCACTGTGAATTGAATCGACGCGTGATCGTTACTGCTCTGATAACATGTTGAGATGTAGAGAGAAAGAGAGAGAGACGAGACAAGAGACACACCATATACGCTTCCAAAGACTGATTCATATTGAGGACAAGATACAAATATATAGGTGAGACCAAGTTGAGTAGAGTGAGCCATATATAGCTCCAACACAGGTGTGTTATTTTGAGCTATAGTTTCTTGCCAAGACACGTCTAGCATACCTTGGGTCTATGTGTCATACCACCACTTTGAAGTTAGATTACTTTGACTCTATTGAAAATGTGTTTGATTTTAACGTGTAAGATAATCCTTAAATCCCAAGTGGGATCCCAAGATGAGGTGGACAATTTTTTTGGAAAAGAAATTATCTGATAAAAATCCCATGTGGGAGCCCAAGAAAAGGGTATACTAATTTTTTTTTAGAAAGAGGTCTCCGTACGAAGGAGACTCTGGCGGAATTTTTAAGATTTATATTTTATATACAAATTCAAAATTAAATACAGATGGTGCTTTTTTTAAAGTTGCATTTTGCTTAAGCATAGACATGCATTCATACCACATATAATTGTTTTTGTTCAAAAAGATTAATCTTTTAATGGGTTGTTTTGTAATGTGTTTTGATTTGATGAGTGAAGTTTTTCATGGTTGTTTAAGAGTATGCATTATTTGTTATTTAGAGAACAATCCATTTTATATGTGTGCCTTAAATCCATGTGGGAAGCCTACTAAGTAGGTGGCTAGTATCATATGTTTTGAGATTGAGATTTGTATCAATTTACAAAGCAAATGCTATTTGTTTTTGACAAATTACATTGAAACGATTGGTTTATTTTAATTTAGTATTCATTATATTTGTTTCTTTTCATGGTTTGTTCTCTTAACATCTATTGAAAATGAAAACACACTACAATGTACACTTCTGTTCATTTGCAGTTCAACATATATTTTTGCAAAAGTATGTGCTTCTAAAATGGTTATGTTACTAGAATACATAAAATATTGGGTCATTACATTCCGTACGAAATCCGTATGAGGGGGATGGCTCATTGCAAGAACGTCTGTATCTTGCCCGTATGTAGGAGGTAGGTTAGCAAGTAAGATACCGTACATAGGGGGGTTTCTCTAATTTTGATGCATGCAAGTGACATCTCCCCATTACTAATAGTGAATCCCCTGGGGCCTCTGATTGTGAGGATTCGTAGCAAATTCAAGCAAGGCGTAGATGTTTTGAAGCCAAAAACACACTAAAAAAGAACAAAACTCTAGCCATGAAAGCTCCACTTTGAAAATGAACCAAGATAAACTTAAAATTCTTGTGTGTGTGAAGATTAGGTGTAGTTTCGCTCCCAATTGCACATATGCAGTGCTCATTCGACCTATTAAAAACCCTAAATTTACGCTTTGATTCTTTGTCATTACCATTTCTTGGGCTTCACTACTTCATTGGACAAGCCCAACTAGTTATTTGAGGAGGGGAAACCCTAATTGGAGGCCTCACAGTCTCAACCATGTAGTGGAAGCAGCACTAGACTGCACTAGCTTCTTGTAAAGGAATGGCTGTATCTCCTTGCTCATGTGCTCAAATGAGCTCATTCTTGGCTCTAAAAGTTTCCACACAACTTCTTAGGCAGAGATGGAACCATCATTGATGTGGCATTTTGAGCTATTCTTAGGCTAGTTTGACCATTTTAAGGCCATTTTTGGCCCAAAAATACCCCTTTTTGTCCGTAAAAAGCCCAAACAAGCTAGGAAAAATCCCTAAATTTGTGAAAAAATCCAATTGGGATTTCATCTTGAACCTCATTTTTCCACTTGGTAATCACTTTGGACACGTCTTTTACGTCCGTGCACGGAACATGCTATTTTTGGTCGAGATTGCCCGCATTAAACATTCTAAGCAAAACGAGCATGCCACTTTGATACACTTGACATTTGTACATTTCTGAAGCAAAATAGGCATACATTTATGTGAAAAAGAATGCCATAGTGCCACGTCTATGGCCTCGTCCTCCCGACAAGGTATGTACACGATTGCAACCGTGGCATCTATTTTTACATATATCACACTATGTACATTGTAGCATTTAGTCCCACACATCATAAACAGTAAGAGTGAGGTAGATATTCTTATTTTCACATTATGCACGTGCCATGGCACGACAACGCGTATAATGTCTAATTTTGAAAATTGCATTTTTGAGCATAGGCATGTGATATTTAGGCTATGTTTATGGTGTGTATAAAATTTTCACATGATTTGGAGCCATTTTGATAGGTTTAAAGCCAAAAAAAGAAATTAGGCTAAGACTTTGCATTTTTGGTTTTGGGTACCCTTATTGGCTCCAAATCTGATGAAATCTTATGTGCTCCATATGGAGGGTATGCAGAATGGTTTGGTGAAATCATGTCAGTGTTGCTTGTCCCAAATCTGTCTGTGAGACATCAAATGCGTATGATGTCTTCAACGATAAAAACTGGTTTTGGTTCCTTGAGGTGTTTTGTGATTGTGCCCTCAGCCCTGCTAGCTGACTTTCACTTTAAAAAGTCAGTTGTTTAGTTTGAAACTCCCTACTTGGCATTTCAGTCTCCGAAAGAGATTTCTTCATTGTGGTCGTATTTCCGCAAAGATTCTTCTTGATCTTGAATTCCCCCGCATGTGGATGCTGCTAGGCACCCTCTTGTCGCCATGATGAATCATTTGAACTCACAGATGCCCTTTTTGGTGATTTGTCGCTCAAATAGCGTCTTTTGCTAAGGAGACTATCGGCGATAATTTTTCTTGACGTTTGACCTTACATATTGGTTATTGATGATATGTCGATGACGCTTGTGAAGTTTGGTGACAAACGGACACCTAGCTCGACCATGAGGCCCAACTGACGCTTTGTGGTCCCAAAGCCTTACCCAATGTTTTGGCCCACTTTTTGATGATCGATCCGGGGGGAGGCTCACTTGGCTTATAGACATGCTAGAGACGTATCTTCTCATGAAGCTTCGCGTCGTTTCGACGATTCTTTCCCGAGCACTCTCTGTAGTGCCCGAAGAGGTTAGGGTTTTTCCGGTTGACCTAAACCCGCATTGGAGGTCATAGAGGTGTTCTTTTAGGTTACGGTTAAGCCCCCATCACGTCTTGTAGCAACCATTTGGGTGGTTGATGTGTTACGGGCCCTTTTCAGTTTCTTCCCCACGAAGCCACATTGCCGTTTTTTGCAATTTTTCACTACAAAGGGAGTGTAGAACAAGAAAAGCTCATGGTAATGAGTCTACCTCTCATATATGGTGCCAATCGGTGTGTCATGTGCGTTGTACGGGGTCATAGAAGATCCAATCGCTCTAGGTCTCTCAAGCTCTCTCTCACTTGTGAATAGTGAAAATGAGCTATTAATTAAGTGGGCCCAAAGAAACTTATATCGGGGTTTCCTAGACCACTTTTTACTAAATTTGACATGTGCTCCTATCTTGTTGTGAAATGTACTTTAGGCTCAAAAAAAATTTCATTTGGATTCTGATTGCTCTGTTTTCGGAAAATTTGTCATTTAGACAAAAGATCGACCAATTTGGGTTTCGCAACTTTTCACATATTTGCACCCCGTCTTCACCATAAGCTGTCAATCACTTATTGATCACTCTTATATTTTTCTTTTGTCTCCATGTCTTTATTTCAACTGCTTTTTTTATTTTTCTTTGTTTTTTGCTGAATAAATAATCAAAAATAAAGGAAAATATCTAACTTGATCTGAAAATTATCAAAAAATCAAGATAATTAGATAATAGCATAACAAACCACTATATACATCTATCCATAGTATTTTTGTCCGGATTGCTCCATTTTCTCACTTTTTCTACATGAAAGTTACGCTTTTTATATATATACATACACCTAGAGGCTCATCTTTGTGTTTGTCCTCTGTCATCTGTTATTACACAATATTTAAGGGCATATCTAATTGGATTTACCAAAATACTCGCAATCAAATGCAAAAACCTGTAAAATCAAGGAAAGTAGTGCCCTTTTTTCACTTGCTGCGTGTCGGCTCCTCCCCCCTTCCTAGTCGAAGTCGTCCTGGACGACAATGTTGCGCCCTCGGGCATGTGCTACGTATGGGACTTTAAAAAAAATTGCTAATGTTGGCCATGTGATGTGGCCCTATACGCATACTCAAATAATGCATGGAAAAATTAATGCGGTGTAAGAGGTAGGTATAAGCCTAATGCTTATTGGCAGTCGATGTTGAAGCTTTGTATGGAAGTATCCGCATGGTGAAGTCGTCTAAACAATAAGCCCTCCGGTATTCTTGCTCCTTCTTTGATGGTCAAGAGAGTTTGTGAAGCCAGGTTGCTCATTGTTTTTGTATCTGTGATTGTTCTTTGCTTAGGTTTCCAAACCTAAACTTTGGGTATTAGTCAACTGGAACTTGCCGTTGTTTTATTGGCTTTAGGTTGGTGCTTTCGAATCCATAATCTTTTATGCTGGCTTTGAGCTCGAAGTAGCTTCTTTGGTACCCATATTTGTTTTTGGCAAGAGTTTGGTTTTGGCTTTTGGTTTGTATGAAATGTCATTGGAGAGTTATCTGCAATTTTTGGTTGCTTCTCCTTGGCCATTTGATCCTTCCTGGCCCAAATCGGCTTGATAGCTTTGTTGTACTGACTATGTTGTTTTCCTTGGGGTGCGCTTTGGTGACTTTTGTTCTTTGGATTATGATATATTGTGCTCCCGTTGTGGACTAGAGTCTTTGGCTTAATGACTTGTTCTTCCTGCCTTATATGTTTCTTTAACCAAAACAGGAGTGTCTTTATAAGTGAGTAAATCTGCCAGGGTAGCCCGAGTACTTTCTTCCACCAAAAAGGTGGATTGAAACTCCTGAAGTTCAATAACCCATCTCATCACTATTTTTTATATATTTGAATTATTGAACAGCTGGGGAAGCAATGAATAACTGGTGAGAAAGGTGAATGATATTTGCAGCAAGTAGTGTCTGAATCATCTACAAGCATAAACCATATTGGTTATCACCAATTCAATTTCAAAAAAAACTCTTTCATGAGGAGTCTTCACTATGCTAGCATAATGAACAAGCTTCATATACTGATATTCCTTCCCCTTTTGCAACAAGATAGCCCCAATAGCATCATTTCCCACTGATGGGTTAACATCATTAGGAAAAATATGGACTCTCCTAGGGCCCTTTTGATTAGGGAAGGGTTAGTGGAGGACCAATGAGAGGCCTCTTGGGATATCACCTATAGCCTAAGGAGAGATAGGGGAGTAGCCTATTTGTCCCCCTCTTCAATGCTTGATTCCTAGAGAGAAAGGGGAGGTGGACTAGGGGGGGGGGGGGGGGGGGTAAAAAGGGGGAAAGAGGTGTCATAAAGCCTAGAGAGTGACCCTTGACAAAAAGGGACCCCAAAAGAAAACTTGCGCAAGTCAAAAAACCCTAAAAATTTGAAATTTTTGAAAAGTCTAAAAAATGACCGTTTCCCTCCAAAATTGCCCAAAACATAACCAAACGTCAAAAAGTCACTTTTTCTCTCCAAATTCCCTCTCTCCCACAATCTTCTCTCCCCTGCCCCCTCCCCGCCCCTCACTTCCTCTCTGCAGTCAATCCCACCATAGCCAAAATCTCACTCTCCATCTTCTCTAGCGCTCCCTCCCCTTCCCCCTCCATTCTCTCTGTGCTCTACAGCCCACCATAGCCCAAAGCTCATCACTATCCTCCTCTTCAGTTGTCCCCCCTCCCTCTCCTCACTCTCTCTACAGTCAACCCCACCATAGCCAAATGCTCACTCTCCATCCTCTCTAGCTCTCCCTCCCCTCACCCCTCCATTCTCCACAATGTAGCCCACCATAGCCCAAAGCTCATCACTATCCCACCATAACCAAAAGCTCACCCTCCATCCTCTCTATCTCTCCCTTTCTCCCCTTCATTCTCTCTCTACTGTGTAGACCTCACTATCCTTCTCTCCAACCCTCACCCCCCTCCCCCTTCCCGATCTCTCTCTACTGTGTGGCCACCCGACCTCTTCTCAAGCATGTCCACCCATACCACGCATAGACGGCCCAAGTTGGAGATACAAAAGTTCATACTGCACAACACAAAGAGATCGAAGTTGGAATGGATCCCACAGGTATTTAGCAAGGCTCATGGGTCTACATGCAACCGTTCAGTGTTGGTCCTCACGGAGTACAATGTCGAGGCATACTGGAACGCCATTGGAAGTAAAGACTGATGGCTTCAATCCGATTTGCACCTCATTGTAAGTCTAATGCTAAGTCATCTTATGGATATTTCCTCTTTAATTTGCATGTGTTCATATTTTTTGACAACGGTATTTGTGAACGTATATTTTTATTCAGCTTACTTGCAAAGCAACCGCTTGAATGCCTCTCGGGTACCTTTATGGTTGTGCATGCTATAGATAAGAACTAATCTATATAACTCAACAATGTATACTAATTTGAAATATAGTAGCTAACACCATATTTGTTGTATTACAGGATGTTATTGTAGTGGATGCTTGGGCTCAACTTGGTTTGGTGTCAAGTGGAAAGTGCGACTTCTCCAATCAGAAGCTCATTCTAAACAGTCTTTGTTTGGTGTGTATACTTGTGGATATGGAGGTCCATGGAGTTATCAATGATGAAACAAGCCTTGCTAAGAGCATAGCAATTGCCTCAGTCTATATTCCATTCAATGTATTTGATCCAGTACATAACATCCCAAGCTATTATTGTAGACAAGCTACAAACTTTGTAATGAAACTACTTGAATAGAAAGCACTCTTGTTTCATTACATTTTTGTCCACTCTAGTTAATCTTCAACTATATGATGTTGTGCTTGTGATCAATTTTTGTTTCATCTAATCTTGTATGTGTATTGTGCTTCCTGCCAAATTTTTGGTGCTCATAAGTGAATTGATCAAGTAAATTGATTTTTTGGTAGCAAGTACCCCTTTGCAATGTGCTTGCATGTAGATCTAGTAAGCCATCTAACCTCAAACGTCAGGTTTGATTCATTTTCTGTTGTATGAGCACTTAGAGTTTATCTCAAAATGGTGGCAAGCTTTAAATTCTTAGAAGAATTCCATATGCAAGACTAATCTAAGCAAGATAGAGCAATCATATTTCCTTGTGTTGCAGGCATAGACATGAACCTCCTTTGGCATTGAACAAACATTTAGTTCATGAGCACTCAGAGTTTATCTCAATATATTTGGCAAGCTTCAAATTTTTGAAACAATACACTCAAACCTTATCCAAGAAAGATAGAGCAATCATATTCCCTCATGTTTGCAAGCACACACATGAATCCCCTCTTGGCATTGTGCAAACACTTCGTTCTACCTTTGCCATCAATAATGCAATGGCATGCTATTATGTTGTATTTGATATGAGTTTGTGTAAGTTCAACCATAAGTTTGTGTTCTTTGAAATCCCCGAGGAAAACAGAGTATGAAATCAAAATAAAGAAAAGAGAACGAACAAACAAGATAGAGATAGGGTATATATATATATATATATATATATATATATATCGTACATAGATAGATGGAGGATAAACAGACAGACAAACAGATAGATATAGATAAATACATTAATAGATAAATAGATAGATAGATAGATGGATAGATAATTCGATAGATAGATACATAAATACATAGATAGATAACTAGGGATAGAGAGAGAGAGAGAGAGAGAGAGAGAGAGAGAGAGAGACAGAGAGAGACCCTTTTGGAACTCAAGGGCATTGCCCCTTTATTGAGGATACACTTTTATGATGGACAAATGACATGATACATGGATCAAACCCAAGACAAGTTATTCCTTGTATTGATTGCTAATTGAGTATGCATCATGCATACTTTGAGCCATCTGTAGCAGAGAATGAGTAGAGAATGCATCATGCACATGGTGAGCCATCTATAGCCATTTGTAGTAGAGGATGAGTTTGCTTTTTCTAGATATATCATATGAGCTATAGTTTTGTAAAATGCTTCTTTGGATGGATGTTCATGGTTATCTTGTAGGCTCAAGGCCACCATGCCCAAAACTAAGAAAGCACAAAGAGTAGGAGGCAAGGCAGGGGGTGCATAGGCCTTGGGAGGCCCAAAGAAAGCCTGCCACAAGGGAGCGCATTTGGGCCTTCCATAGACCTATGGAAGGCCCAAATGCGCTCCCTTGTGGCAAGCTTTCTTTGGGCCTCCCAAGGACTATGCATCCTTGTGGCAGGCTTTCTTTGGGCCTCCCAAGGCTTTCTTTGGGCCACCATGCCCAAAACTAAGCAAGCACAAAGAGTAGGAGGCAAGGCAGAGGGTGCATAGGCCTTGGGAGGCCCAAAGAAATCCTGCCACAAGGGAGCGCATTTGGGCCTTCCATAGACCTATGGAAGGCCCAAATGCGCTCCCTTGTGGCAGGCTTTCTTTGGGCCTCCCAAGGCTTTCTTTGGGCCACCATGCCCAAAACTAAGCAAGCAGAAGGAGTAGGAGGCAAGGTAGGGGGTGCATAGGCCTTGGGAGGCCCAAAGAAAGCCTGCCACAAGGGAGCGCATTTGGGCCTTCCATAGGTCTATGGAAGGCCCAAATGCGCTCCCTTGTGGCAGGATTTCTTTGGGCCTCCCAAGGACTATGCATCCCTTGCCTTGCCTTCTATTTGTGCCAGCTTGATTTGGCATGGTTGACATGGTCCTACAGGATGTTCAAACTTCACTCAACCATGCAATAATAGCTATCTCATACCATGGCGCGTTGCAAGCCCCCCTTTGATTTTCAGGATAGTGCCCCATAGTGTGTATGCTCTAGTTTTGGTCTCGAAAGAAAAAGGGGGTGCTTTTCTTGGTTGTACAAGACACTTTTTAGTCTCACAAAGGCCTACTAGTGAAACAGAGCTGAAGCAAATGGCCATAACATCCACAAAAGGAGAGATACATAGAGAGATAATTGATTCTTAAAGAAGCTACCCATAAAGGAGCCAATATTCTATTAGTACAAAACACTACTCTATAAGTTTATGCAAAAAATAATTGATCATACATGGCTAGCTAGCTGTAAGCAAAGAGATATTGGGGGGGGGGGAGAGAGAGAGAGAGAGAGAGAGAGATAATAAAGGTTTTCTAAACCCATCCCATGCCTCTTTTCCATCCAATGCATGAATAGGCACCCTTGCCTCCTCTCCTAAACTAACCAACTAGCCCCTACCTTTGAAGCATTGGTTGATATAGTTTTGCATCCTCAAAATTGCTACCATGATGCAATTACATGACCCATCTTGATGCAGGCTTATGAGTGATGGGTAATCCTCCCCACTAGCATAATTCTCAACATTGGTTCAACACTTTCTATATTAGTTATGAACCCCTAGAATTCACCAAGAATTTATCGTATTCATGTGACACACTTGTATAAGCATCAAACCCCTCAGTAAGAATCAAATATTTAAAGAAATTGCTACATGGAAAATAATTTGCAAGATCAAAGATTTCATATATTAAATCCATAGCGCTTGCTGTTACAAAACCATGTCCATTGTAGACCACCTCAAACATGATTGATATTACAAAGTAAAAGCTATGTTGATAGCTTTGGGCATTATGGATACATGTTCAGCATGTATAGAGTACAAATCTAAATTCTTCAAATGTTGCCTCAAATACACTCAGGTTTGAAACCAGTGCCCTTGTGTAAAGTAACATCACCATTGCTTGAAATACTTGACCTTCCTATGCTTGGGATCCATCTCTGTCTCATGGCTATGGAGTTTCCACCTGTGGTGCAGGGGCACCCTTCTATGTCCTTCCAACTAGAAAGTTTATGATGTGACTCCACCTTACATGAAAAAGAAATATTATGTTCCATAGCTTGCAAGAAGTTGGGTATGCTAGAGTCTTTTCCATAGCTTGTGTGACGGTTGTGTATTAGTGTTGTGGGATGCAATAGAGGCAAAGGTGGATGTGACGACAACTACATTAGCTTGTAATCATGGTGGGCTTGGTTGATAGGGGAAGTTGAGTATGAGGGAAGGGGTAGGGTTAGGGGAGGGGACGTTGACATTGAAATGGAATATTGAGGAGGTAGATGAAGAGGTAGTTGCTGTAGATCTTGGCTTACGGTAGACTTGGTATTTTTGAGGGAGGACAGTGAACAATGGAGGAGGATACATGGATAGAAAGAAGAGAGGAGAGAGGAATGTGACAATGAGACGAAGGGTTTAGCAGGTAGATGAAGAGGCATATCCAGGAGTGTGTGAGAAAGAGAGGGAGGGTTAAGCAGGTAGATGGAGAGGGAGATGCAAAATTCTGTAAGAGTGAGAAGGAGGATTTAGCATTTAGATGAAGAGGGAGATGCAGCAGGTCCTGGCTATGGTGGGCATGGCTACTTAGAGGAAGGGGAGTGAGAGAGACAAAGAGGAGACATGGAGAGAGAGAAAGGGATTTTGGAGGCAAAAAATGATGTTTTGATATTAGAATAGGTTTGGGGTCACTTTTTGGGGAGAAATGACTACTTTTGAAAATTTCAATAAATTCAAATTTTTAGGGTTTATTTTTTGTCGCGTTTTTAAAAAAACATGAAAGGTGGGGTTCTCTTTTTGTACAAGGGTCCCTCTCCCTCTTTATGACACCCCCTTTTCTCTAGGAGATGCTGAAAAGATAGAGAGAGAAGGTAGCCTCTTAGTCACTACTTACCCCATCTTTTCTAGGCTTGAAGGATAGAAAATGACCTACCAAAATAGCCCCCATCATTTCCTTTGTCTCCCTTAATCACAACATACTTCCTTAAAATTAGGGATTCTTACAAGGCCCATGAAGATTCCATATTTTTTCTAATGTAAAACTCCTTTTCCCAGTCAAGAGCTTGCATAATGGGTAGTGTCCTCAAAACTTCTTTGAATCTGTCAAAAACATCATCACAGTCATGAGACCACTCCAAGGGATCATTCGTAAATGTTTGCTGCAATGGATACAATAGCTGCGATGCCAAGGCTATGAAACAAGGTAAATATTTAGCCTTTTGTATGAAAGTGGCCAATTGTGTGGTATCTTTTGGAGATGACAGCAACAACAAAACCTCCACTTTCTCTGGATCCGCTTCAATCTCATCTTCTGAAATCACATGCCCAAAAAGCTTCACCCTTGGCTGCGCCAAATGAAACTTCTTAGGGTTCAACTGACCCCCGCATTCATCATACCTTGCACAAGTCATTTCAAGCTTCTGAACATGCTCTTTTCTTGAACTGTATACAAAAATCATCTATGAATCCTTTGGCAAACTTCCCAAGGAACGGGCTAAGGACCCAACCCACTTCTCTTTCAAAAGCTCCAAGCCCATTTGTCAACCCAAAAGGAAGGCAAAAACAGCAGAAACAACCCCATGGCGCGATAAAAGTCGTCTTTTTCCAATCTTCAGGAGCAAGGATAAGTTGAAAATATCCAGAATAACTCAGACACTGTATCTTTCAAAAGCAGCAACTGCATCTAAAAGTTGATCAATGAAAGGCAAAGGGTAAGGATCTTTCTTGGTCACTGCATTTATGGCTTGTAATCGACACAAACTCTCCAACGCCGATCTTTCTTTGGAGTGACCACTACAGGGCTCACCCCTTCAGCATTATCAACTGGCACAATGAATCCTGCATCCAAAAGTTTATCCACTTCTTCCTTTAAAGCATTCATCTGCTCCTTACCCATCCTTCTTAATTTCTCTCATATTGGCTTTGCCCCTTCAACTAGTTCAATCTTCACAGGATCCCCAACAAAACCCCTTATTTCCTGATATGAAGTGATGAAAAGATCTAGAAACCTGTCCAACATTTTTAAGTACTCCCTCCTTTCTCCTTGCATCAAATCAGTACTCATCATATTTTGAATCAACTCTCTCTTCACTGGTAATTCCTGTTTAGGCTGCATAAACTCTTCAAGTTACTCTAAACAATGATAGCCGTTTTTCGGCTCTTTGTAATTACCACAGTGAGTTACCTCACCCTACCAAAATCACCCAAACACTGTGGCTATCCCTACCATTTCACTGTACATAGGCGTGCGTGAGTCACGGGACTTTTCCCATATCTTCTTAAAAAAACCCTCAATTAGCTAGTCATTGGGCTAGTTGAGCCAAAAAAATAAAAATAAATAAATAATATAAAAAATATAAGTATATTATGGCCCATGCATATGTAAATATTTCTTTGTATATAGGGCCTAAATAAAGATTTTTTCATAATTATTTTGGTATTTATTTAAATATTTCTACCTAGGTGTGTGTTATTTATGCTCTGTACATTGCCTCACTATTACCACAATTTTTTCTTACCATTTTTCATACTCTTTATTCCATATAGAAATATTTTCATGTAAGCTTCTCTTATATTTTGTGTAACTCCATCCCAACAAAAATCCAAAAAAACTAGTTCTATTTATGTGTATATTTTTTTCACTATTGTGATTTTTTTCCTTCCTACATATATTCTCTATTACTCTCATAAATTAGACCACCAAAAATATTCATCTTTTTATGGTAGACTTATAATGAGAGAGATTTATTTTGACCCCTTTATATTTTTCCACCTATATTATTTATATTTGACATGTACATATTTTTTAGACCCCTCAATATTTGATTTTCTTAGTTGTACTATTCACTTATATCCTAATCTCAACAATATCTTCAATTATAGACCTACCAAATAAGGTCAAGGGTAGGTGGCATGCATACATGCACTATGGAGGGCTCACTCTTGGAGGTATTCAAAAGAATCATCCAAAGAAGGACCCCACAAAGACCTTGTGCAGTGGAAAAAAACGATCAGTTTTGCTGAATTTTTAAAGTTCACTTGCTCTCCGAATTTGAAAAGGTGATACAAACAAAAGTTGTAGCTCGTGGGCTGAACTTTTGCCTCAAATTTTTTCATATTTTTTTGAGCTAAGAGCTGTGAGCTATGATTTTTTTAGTGGACCCCAGTTTTCCCATGCTATGCAGCCACACTCTCTCTTCCACTTTATCATTTTCCTCTTTCACACACACTTCTCCACTCATCATCCCCATCTTTCTCACCACTCCTCTCTGCACACTACTCACCTTCTCCTCAACCTTGAAGAATAAGAGAAACCATGGTGAACTCATACCTCCCACACACAATTCCATTCAAAAATTGACCACCTAGTCTCATTTTTCCTCCTCCAATTTACCCATATCTATAAAAAAACCACAAAATTCATCCTCTTCTCTTAAAAGACAGCATCATGGTGGTTGATTACTCAGCTTCAATTACCTTGTCTCTCAAGGAAGGTCAAGAGTGGAGAAGAAATGTACCGTCAAAGCTAGTGGACCGTCAACAAGCGTCAAAATCGGCCCTACTCAAGACACTTGGAGCATCAACCTTGTAAGAAAGCCACCTTTTCTTACCTCTTAAGAGTTTTTTTTCTTCCTTATTTGTATCCTACATGGATACTCCCATTGTAAATATCCAATTCCATTTGTAAATTAATACTAACTCTACTAACACTAACCCACTATGAAAAGTCCTATCACCTCCATTTCTCTCCTCTCTCTTTCCCCACCAACTTCTTGATAATTCCAAGCAAAAGAAAATAGATAAATTGCTGAAAATCTAACCCAACCATGGTTAGAGGAGTAACCCTAGCCTTCAAAATTGCTATAAAAGGAGGGTGTAGCTAGCACAAAGGGGGAGCCATAAGCAAGAGCACTATGCTATAGCTTGAGAAGCCAAGCTCAACCTCTCTAGAAGGAGCTCTTGAGTGGAAGCTCATTGTCTTATGCATGTGCATGTGTTGTAATAGGGGATTAGCAAGGGAACTCTATGCCATTGTAAGAGAGAGAGTGATCATTCAATTGAGAGTAGGAAATCTATCATTTCTCCTACTAGTGTAAGCCCAACATTTGCTGAATCAAGGAGGGTGGATTTGGACTAAGCTTGGATATTTTGTCTCCCTTCCAACGTGAAGTAATGGACAACAATGATGCGTAAGTGTCTTGGTGTTTTTTGTTAAGTTCTTGATAGCTTGTTCTCTGGTGTTGTTATCAACCTAGCCATAAATCCCACATACTGTAAGAGGGCGACAGGGTGGAGAGGACTCCCCTGGCTTTAAGACAGTGATTGGGGTGGCTTTTCTTGTGATGTGTTGTGGTGAAATTTACGCAAGCTATGTTGAACAAATACTAATTTCACTTTGATTTGTCATGACAGATTTGTAAGAAGGTATTAATGCAACAAGCACCCCCCCCCCCCCCCTTTCTCTCTCTTTCTTAAATATATAGTTGTGTTTGCTTGATCATTGCCGATACGTTTCAAAGCAGCCCGAGCACTCTCTCTCTCTCTCTCTCTCTCTCTCTCTCTCTCTCTCTCTCTCTCTCTCTCTCTCTCTCTCTCTCTCGTGTTTTAGGGTGTGAGAGTATTCCATTGGTGTTAGGGTTAGTGTAAATTCCTTGCTTGTTTGTGGGTTGCTCTAACGATTCTCCTCTTTTGCGTCCTAGTTCGCTCTTAAACTAGGTGGTGCCCCTTGTGTAGTTGGGATTTGGCTGTGGGTTTGTTGTTTTGGTTTGTGTTGTGTTGTGCCCCAGCCCCATTGAGCAGCACGGGAGCCTTGAAGGGTGTCTAGAGGCCACTCTTCTTGTTGCCCGCCCCGGACCGCCTCAAATTGGTGCCCCCCACTGAGGAACGGCTTGTGTATTTTTGTGTAGAATCAACCTTTAGCATAGTCAAGTAGTTTGCATGAATCACGAAGATTTGTATGATCCCTTCATTCCCATTGCAAGGCAAAAGGTACACATAATTGTTAGTACTAAGTTGCAATTTCAACGTGTCATTCGTAGAATTTTAGGTCCTCTTAGGTTGGCCGAGATAAACGCTTCAGTAAATCCTTTTATTTTGCCTCTCATTAGGTACGACCTTAGTTTGGACGTCTATATTTTTGTTTTGTTTTAAGCATTAGGACATGCATAGGCCATGGATAATGGCCCAGGAATAGAGGTTTTTCCCTTTCATTTTACTCCACACATTAGAATAAACGTTGCAATTAGTAGAAAGATCCATTTTCAACAACGAATGGTGTTCATGTTTGGTGCCCAAAGAGCAGGAGAAATTCTTGCATCACCAAACCCTGTCATTCTACCTCTCATCAACTACCACACTTCTTTTGATGTACATGTGTTCATTTTATTTTAAAATGAAGTGCAGCCCGGCAAAATAGTGTGTATGTTTGTTTTTTTCTTTGTCCAAGTTGTTACAAGAAACAAAAAAAACGATCATTTGTTCTAACTGGGAATGTGTGTGCAGTGAAAGTTCAATCCTTAGAGATCTAGCTCTATTACCAATTGAGTTGCAGGAGCAAGTAGTAAGGCGTCTCCCTCATTACAAGAGGGTGGTGAAGTTAAGACGGAAGGTCCTACGCGTGGATTCCATTTTCCTCTTGTTGTTGGGCACTAAGGAAGACCGCGCATTCATCCAACTAGTGTGTGCCCTAAGATTGGTAAATAGAGTGAAATTTGGCGTTTGGCGAGTGCATTTCACCATTGAGAAAGACTCTTCAGGAAACTTGCGGCCAGAGTTCACGCTTCATAGACTCACATTTGGTGAATTTTTCCCTCATTTGCGTCTTATTAATAGTCTTCCTTTCGCTTTCAACAAAGGAGATAGGGAGCTATTTAGAGCTTGTCTTAATAAAGAGAGCATAGAGAAGATTGCAAATTTGTATAAATTCTCATCCTTCTCTACTTTCTATGACACTTTGTTCATAGAGACATTGTAAATCTCTTTATGCTTTTGAATGATTTAACCATAATCCTAAGGAGTTTTTGTCCAGGAATTTTGTAGCACAAGTGGAGTCATTAAATCTTGCAAACTTGATTGGACTTGATGAGGATGTTCTTTATGAAATTGTGAGAAGGTTGCCTCACTCCGACTGTGTGGAACTCGAAGGAAAGGAGCTCCTAGTCAATTGCTACTTTCTCACGACCTTCGACGAGCATGAAGATCTAGTTTTTATACAAACCGCTTGTGCGTTGGGAATTGTAGAGCAAGTGCAATTTATCACTTGGGACATGGTTGCTCTTTTGGATCCAGAAAATGAAGTTCTAGAGATTTCTGTTTATCGCCTTAGCTTTGAAGAATTTCAACCCTTCTTAGAGCTCATCAATAGTCTACCTTTTTGTTTTGATCAAACAAATCGAGACCTTATTGAAGCTTGGATAGCTGAAGAAGAAAACCTAGAGTGGTATTTTCTCACTTCTTCATTTGCAGGCGAGTGGTTCTAAATCTCTATTGTATCCCTTATTGTAACTCGTGTTGTAATCTTTCATAATAATGGAGAGCCAACGCCAAATGTCTGGATATCCTCTTTTCTTTGGAGAGCCTGGAGAGGATGCAGAATTATTTTTAGCAAATTTCAAGATGTCTTGCCGTATCAAGAGGATAGTAACCGATCAAGAACGTGTAGAAATGTTTGAGGTGGTCCTTAGGAAAGATGCTAGTACTTGGTTTGACTCTTTGCCTGAGGAAGTTAAGGGGAATTACACAGAAGTGTTGAATCGTTTTAAGAGATACTTCTTTGATCCCCAAAACACTCAAAAACTATGGCAAGACATTGTTTCTCATAAGCAAAAAGACTTAGATGACTACTACTTGTACAAGCAAGAGTTTCTACGTCTTTGGGCTCTATGGATACGAAATGTTGCTAACCCTGGTGATGGTGCAGAATTTTTAAAGAAGGAGAGGTTCATAGCCGGACTCTTTCCTGACCTTAAGGTAAAAGTTGAGGCGGGTGCACCTGCTACTTTTGATGCAGCGGAAACTAGGGCTGCTGAGAAGTATAGGAAACTCAAGTGCTTAAGGGGAGAGGTTCCAATAGAAGTTCTTAGACCCAAAGGTAAGTCACAAGCATCAACATCTAGGGAGCTTCCTGATGTAACGGCTGAAGTGATTGAGAAGCTAAATGAATCTTTAAGTAGCCTGTCAATTCACCTTGCACAAGCTGTAGGTCCAAAGGGACAAGCAAAGAAGTCTGAAGAGAGAGAGCCACGAACTAGGAGAGTCTTGCAATGTTGGAATTGCGGAGAGTCTGGACATGGGATGTATAATTGTCCTTGGCCCCGTGGAGAGCCAGGGAGACCTAACTTGAATTACCCAGTGATGAATGCAGGAGAAGGAGCTGGTCAACAACCAAGGCTTCTACAAAGGCCAAATGGACCAAGACCACCTCCACAAGGGGTAGAAGGAGTTCCACCTTTGCCAGATCCAAATGTGCATGTGGTAGAGGTGACAAATTCAAATGAGTTTGACATGGAAGCCAATGGCATTAAGCGTGGCCGAGGAAAAGGTAAAGAGAAAGAGGGTGTCCCATCACAGAGTGACCATGGACAAGGCAAGAAGGCAAAGGAGACCAAGGAAGCTAAGAGGACTCGACGTCGTATCAATCTCCAAGACTTCCCTCTTGGACATGGTATGGCTCCATACAACCTGTTGGAAGACATGCGAGGTAAGGGTCCTGATATCTCATGGCCTCAGTTTCTTGCATTATGCCCACAAGTTAGGAGGGATTTAACAAAGGCAGTTAGCACTAGGAGAAAGGTAAAAGAGAGTTTTCCTGTTGTAAAAATCGCACATGCTGAAATGAACGAGGATATTACACCTGTGCTAGATTGTTACATAAAAGGAAGATTGGTTAGGAAAGGTCTAGTGGATGGGGGTGCACAAATTTGCATCATGACAGAAGGGCTCATGCAAAGACTAGGCATGCACATCCATGAGACACCTGAAATCAAAGTGAAAATGGCAAACAATAGCAAGGCTAGGTGCGTAGGCATTTGTAAAAATGTTTTTGTGGAGGCCTTTGGCATTAAGAAGGCAGTGGATTTCTATGTCATTAAGAAGGCAGTGGATTTCTATGTCATGTCTACCTCCTTTTGGCCACCATTACTTTGCACAGGGATCGCTTTCCCATACTCATTAAGTCTTTGAGCCTTCCATTCTTTCTCTCTGGCGATAGCGACTGCCTCCTTGAGGGTGACCGGCCTTTTTAGCTCAACTTTGAACTTCATAATTTCTTTTAAGTTTTCCACAAAAGGGTCCTTCTTTAACATGGATGGAGGGATCTCATTTCCCAAGGCCCGGGCCCATTTATCCCATAAACGGGTGAACTACATGACAAAATCATCAACACTTTGATTAGCCCTCTGAGAATACCCCAAAATTTCATGCCAAACTTCATCAAGCACTTCAATGGATCTATAATGTGCCAATAAAGCTTGCTTGACATGATTGTAGTCCAAAACCACCCCTGAAGTTTGTGCATGCACCAACTCTTCATGATTGTGTAACCAATCTTTTACCTCATCCTGTAAACTGTATTGCAGCAGCCACAACAATATAACTTGGTCTGGTATATTCCATAGTAAGAAATTGACTTCAAACTTTTCAATAAAAGTCTCTGCATTCTCATTAGGAGATCCATGAAACTGTGGGAACTCGTCTGCCGTGTTTGATTGCCACAAAAACACTTAAATGTGACGTCGAAAGCTCAAGGGATGTTGATGGATCACTCCAGTACCTAATCCACCTCACACTAGGTAACCCCGCCCCTAGTGCTTGGCTTCAAAAAACCTTATGAGCCTCTAAAGGCTACAATCCCAATTATACGATCGCGTGAAGTGCTGTCCACAATTTGCGCATACATAGGCGGTTGTCCAAAAGGACCTACATCCCTATTACATTCTCTACCTATAGAATAGACATATGTCACAGGAATTGGAGCATAGGAGCACTTGCTCCTCCATGGGGGCACCAAAACAATGTTAGTGTGCAAACAAGAAGGAAAATTAATGCCTCTATAGCCTTGCATGAGCCACACCGTCCGAAGGAAGAACTATTGCATGGCCGAAAACACATGTGGTAAACACCTCTAGAGATTTATGAAAAACCCTCCAAGCATGGAACATACTCAAAATAAGGCAAAACAAAGGAAATCATGACAAATCTCGTCTTGTGGAGATGTCCGTAGAGTATCCATAGACAAAAAACAGAGAAGAAATGAAGAATTTATGGCCACTCGAACACGGAGGTGTCCTTTTCCTTGCTCAAAATGAGCTCTTTGGAAGTTGTGTAGGTGTTGCAACTATCAAAATGGGGGTTTTCTTATATTTTATCCCCAAGATTTTTATCTCTTCTTAGTCGACAAGGTTCTCTCCTCAAGCATCTTTTAATTGGCTCCTTTTAGGCCTTTTTTGGGCAAAAAATGAGTTGTCGGTGACCCTTTGACCAAGGAATGGGGTGGGGGCAAGTGACTGGGGACCAAAATAAGTGGCCACATGCCTGGGTAGCTGAGTGTGGACTGAAAATTCACCATCTCCTTCCCCATGAGCCCACGAGCCCCCATAGGCAAGCCTTGAGAGAGCTCTTCACACCTTTGATACACCTATAGTGGGCTCCCAAAGTGCCCTATGTACCCTCCACTTTCCCCTTTCCTCTTCTCCTGTGGGATAATCCCCATGCCACATGGAAACTTCCTCCCAACTCCCTCAAGACCCAACCAATTTCCAACTTCTCCCCCAAGCAGGAGGACCTCTCGGACAATTTTCCCTGAGGCATAACTTGCAGCTTCGGTCATCGAATGACGCATCGTAATACAAGGCTCGAAGCCCATCACCTCGACTATCTCCAGAAATATAAAACTTCAGCATTTCTAATCTTAGACTCTCAAGTTAGCCCATTTTCCCTCGTTGCATGTACCTGCAATCACCTTCTAAGTTCATACCACCTACTTCGGATGCTCATAACTCATGATGCACAAGTCTGATTCACAATCTATAAAGCACAGCTGAAAATAATTATTAAAAACCATGTTTTGGAGTCTTGAACAACCCAAAACATCAGCATTCAAGCTTGGAAAAATCACACCCTTGTACATGAATTTTTACATGGTCACTTCCAAAACTTGCAGGGCTATGTACACATATATACATGAGGCTAGTGCGCAAGCTTCCTGGCAGGACTTAGTGACTTTATGCTCATTCAAAAAATGCATGACACTGTGAGTACAAAAGCATCTCAAAATGCTATGTTGCGATGGCGTTGGCCTTGTTGACGGTGAGCGAAGAGGGAGTTCTTTGCATCGAGTATTTTGAAACGCTCATAGTGATCACAGCCTGTCACAACGAAGGCATCTCAAAATGCCTTTCACAACCAAGGTTAATAGATTTTTAGCATTTCAAAAGGCAAGTGTTAGTAGGAAATTAGTGTTGCAATCTGACATAGTTCTTGGTTGAGCTCATAGCTAGTTTTGCTAGCATCTCAAAATGCTACAAAACTCAACTTCATCAGCCTAAAGGTGACGAGCATCCAAACGGGCTTCCAGTTTTTCAAAAGACATCTAATGGCGGTTTTTCTTGTGCTTAATGGTTTCAAAGGAGTTTGCCAAGAGGTGATAACAATGAAGATTGATGCAATGGTAAGTACCTTTAGTTTTTTGAAGGATGTTTTGTCCAAGCTCATGGAAGCATATGGCAGGACAAGAAGCACAACTCCTGCTTATGCAATTAATAGTGAATTATTACAAGTGTTTACTCAACGCATATAATATTTCTCAAAAGATCCAAACACTATAGTTTTCTTGATATTGTGGTACATGTTCCTTTGGAAAAATTCATCCCCATCGATGAAGGGCACCCAAATCCAAAATTTACTATGACAACTTGGTATATTGACACAAATTTCAAAACCTATTTTTACATGTTCATTATCATAGATTTGTTTTGTTTGTCTATTGTCAACACAATCACAATTATCTTCCAAAAGCCTTGTTTTAGCTTACAAGTTTTCAATTACTTCCATGTCAAATAAACATGTATGGGTTAGACACTATCACACACACATAAGTGGTAAGACCTCCCGCAAAATACCAATTTTTTGTTCAAGTCCTATTTTGTCTTGCTTCTCATGAGGTTATCGTGTACACCTTAAACCCAAGGTTTGGAAGTCAACCAAAAACTACATTTGTTGTTAGCTAATTTTGACCTACACCCTATCTGTTCAAGAAGGGGGGGAGGGGGGATTACTAACATAGCACCATGTTATGGGTATATACCCTTGGTTGTGAGAGAACTTAAAACTCACGGTGTTGGGCAAAAAAAAGTGGGACACCTCTATAGCTCAATCCAAGAGGGTTAAAACTTTAACCTCAGCACCAAAAAGTATACCAAAACCACTCTTAATAAACCCCAACCAAAAAGCCTATGCTCCCTTGGGAATTTACAAGCACACGCCCACCCAAAGGACCAGAGCTCATTTGAGCAAAACCCTTTAAAGCACAGATTTACAGCACACGCGTTGACCAATGCATATGAAGACAAGGGACTCCCCTTTTGCAGTTGAACATCACAAACCCACAATTTCAACATCAATGACACAATTCATAGATGCGTGCCCTCATGTCTCAGGCTGCCATAGCCATAACCCTGCAGAGAACTAGTCGTAACCTGAAGAGAACAAGTCCAATTGGGGCACTTTAAATCTTGGAAGAAATATTGAAAAATTATTGGCGAGAAAGCTGAAGATGACCCAAATTGATTTCACACGCCGCTATGTGCAAAATTAACGTGAACAGAGAGCTGCCCCGGTACGACTATACGTAGAGAAGGCAAGGCGAGGGCAAAAAACTGCATCCAAAAGCACCAAGAAGCCAAAACGACCCAAAACCTGCGAAATTTGGCTGAACTTTTTAAAGTTTGTACATGAGGTTTAGTTATATACAAGTCTCACTTCAAAAAACTCACTTACGGGCACTTGAAGTAACCTTACAACTAGTGACTTGCTTTGCATGTACATGTGCTTGCTAAATAAAGCTAAAAAACCCACATAAATAAAGCCCACACACCCTTTTGACATCGGGCATCATGTCCATATGTACAAATTTACAAAGTTCAGCCAAATTGACTAAGCAAGTGTGCTATTTTTGT
This sequence comes from Adiantum capillus-veneris, assembly GCF_014529385.1. Lineage (NCBI taxonomy): Eukaryota > Viridiplantae > Streptophyta > Polypodiopsida > Polypodiales > Pteridaceae > Adiantum > Adiantum capillus-veneris. The sequence continues at coordinate 114,091,444 of NC_140960.1, forward strand.
CGTGCTACTCTGTGTGTGTGTGTGTGTTGTGTGTGTGTGTGTGTGTGTGTGTGTGTGTGTGTGTGTGTGTGTGTGTGTGTGTGTGTGTGTGTGTGTGTGTGTGTGTGTGTGTGTGTGTGTGTGTGTGTGTGCACGCGTGCTACTCTGTGTGTGTGTGTGTGTGTGTGTGTGTGTGTGTGTGTGTGTGTGTGTGTGTGTGTGTGTGTGTGTGTGTGTGTGTGTGTGACTCCTCTCTCTCCATCTCCTTCTTACTCTTCACACCCCACGGCCATGGTGATCCTCCGTTGCCATCCACCCTAGCCTTGTTCTCTACAACCGAGTCTACAAACTCTCATTACCTGCACATTCTCATATTCATCCGGTACATCAAGTAAGTCATTTACGTAAACGCTTGCATGGGGACGACAATGTCATTGTTCGGTTGATTTTGTTGAACCTCCTACCCAACCGCATGAACCTGAGAGAATCTTAGACTACCATGATTTACGTATGCATCATCATGTACATGGACAATCTTTAGTCAAGTCAAAAGATCTACCTCAAGAAGGTACCCTTTGGAAAAACACTAGTGTTCTTAAGAATAAGTTTCCGACGTTTGTTTTGGAGGATAAAACAATTTCTCCAAGGGGGGAGTAATGTCATGCCAAGGGAAAACCTAGGGGGTCACGGACCCGGGCCAAGGGCTGATTGCTAAGCTAGACAGAGAATCCTAGAAGGACAAGGGCTATATAAAGGGCAGTAGGGAGGAGGTTTCTCCATGGCACTTCCCAGGGTTCTTTCACATTGCTCCTTTGAGCTCAAGCCTTTCCCTCTCTATGTAAGTAGAGGCCTCCTTGAGAGATTCTTTGAGCAAAGTAAATGGTGGAATTTTCTCAAGCTTCTTCTTGTAACTCAGTCTCTTCTTGTTGCTTTTAGCTTCAGGCTTCATAACGCCTACGGACAGTTGCCGTAGTTCAAAGATTAGTTAGAGACGGAAGTGATGTACTCATTTTTTCTGTAGTTGATTAGCTTATTAATGTCCCAATTGTTCAAAACTCATGTTTAAGTGATGCAGAATGTTAATAATTGAAAATTTCCATTTTCATACAAGACAAAGAAAAAATCACGTTTTTTGCTTAGACATATGACTTGGTGAGTTTTTTAAAGTGCACACTACATGGACTTGATGTTCACTACTTCTAATGGCTCTAGATTTGATTTGGTGTGATTTGGATAAGAGTTCTAGTTGCAGCCGAGGTTTCAATCATTTGCTTCTAGTGTTCGGCTCCATGGTTGATGTGGATGTGATTTTTTTTTATTTTGGCTAGTTCATAAGGATGTTCCATATTCTTCTTCAATACTGTACCTAAGATTGCTTTACTTTACACTTGCTGACAACATTCTGTAAAAAAAAAACATGATTTTTTTTCTCTTTATCTACATTAGGCCTTTGTGTGCCCCTAGACTTGGGGAATTTGCTTCTTACACTGCTTAGAGATTATCCATTTACCTACATGCTGATTTTGATCATCTGACCATGGGTTATGTCACTTTCAATCACTTTGCTCAGCTTTAGTTTTCCTAGAGGGCTCTCCACTATCCCACTAGGTGTGATAACCTTGGAATGGATCTTGCATTTGGCTTCTAAACCATGTGAAACTCATGCTCTACCTTCTACTTAGTATTTTTAAGCTAGTTGAAGACGAGTCTTACCATACCCCGAGAAATCTTTTCCGAGCAAGCCCAAATCCGAGCAAAGTATGTGGGTTTGAGTGTACATGTAATCTATGTCTTAGATAACAAGGAAATAGAAAAATTAGCTTACATAACCAACACATCTAATACATAGTATAATGGAGAAAGCAATTCAGGTTGCCATGTGGTACCACTTTCTTCTTCTTCTATATTTTGTGCTACAAGTGCTACCAAGTCTACGTGGTGGGCATTGCCAGCGGTGCACACGTTGCCAATTGGTGCCTAAGCTAAAATATGTCGATTATATTTCTTTTAACATAGACTCAGTAGAAGCACTCAATTTTCAAAAAAAAAGAAAAGAGAGAATCTTTGGAGATACCTCTGAAGTCTATAGTTATAAATAAATTTTTAGTGCACTAATTTTAGAGGCAAAGCATCAATTTTTTAGTGCACTAATTTTAGAAGCACAACATCAATTTTTTAGTGCACTAATTTTAGAAGCACGGCTTCAATTGTTTAGGTGTTTTTTTTTGGAGAGAGTCTCTTTCGCTCTCTGTCACGAGTGGCCTCATCCTTTTCAATTAAGGTGTCATAGATGGGGGTGGCCATGGTGGATGGAGGTGCCTCTGTGTGTGTGTGTGTGTGTGTGTGTGTGTGTGTGTGTTAGTGGAGGCCTGACTTGGACAACGTTCCGTGTGTATGTGTGAGTGTGTGAGCGTGAGTGCAAGAGAGAAGAGTGGGATTATCATGCTTTGCATCTAAAATGGGAGAGAGAAGGAAGCCATTGCTTTGCGTGCAGTCAGATTTCTACGTGTAGTCTTGCGTATGTACCACTACGCTCTCTCCGCACCCTCTCTCTTTTGGCCACATGCACCTGGGCACTGGACACTCTCTCTCTCATCAATGCATGATCAAGGCTCCTGGCTCTCTCGCCCGCTATCTCTGCATGAGTGAAGAGAGACAATAGTCTCTTTCTCTCTGATTTCTTTAGATCGGCACAGGAGAGAGGCAGCGTCGTTGTGTATGCCTAGAGGGCGAGGAGGCAGGGAGCGCAAGGACCGCATGTCGACGTGCATACCTACACCCCTCCCTTTTTTTAAAATCATAGTAGCGATTAACTTAAAGATTTGTTGGTCTATATTTTTGACAATGGTGGGTATTTTTATAGCGCTTTAGTGAATATAGATCGTCATCGTCCCTTCCTCTCCCAGTATTGTCCCTTCCTCCCCGTGTACCTGGGCTACAGTGTTGTTGCCAGCGTTGCCATGGCAGAACACCATGCCTTACTTGGGGTCAAATTTTACAATATTTAGTGTAAATACCGACAAAAAAAGCTTCAAATTTTGACCTAAAAACCGATCAACTTTCAACTTTCCCCTTATTTCCTTTGGTTAGGAAAAATGTTTTTTTAAAGCCCTAAGGTGCTACTCTTGACCCTCTTGTAGGTATCTTGTAGGTATGCACGTCGACGTGCATACCTACAAGAGGGTCAAGAGGAGCACCTTAGGGCTTAAAAAAACCAAATAAGGGCAAAGTTGAAAGTTGACCTCTTGACACTCTTGTAGGTATGCACGTTGACGTGCATACCTACAAGAGTGTCAAGAGGTCAACTTTCAACTTTGCCCTTATTTCCTTTGGTTAGGAAAAATGGTTTTTTTAAGCCCTAAGGTGCTCCTCTTGACCCTCTTGTAGGGCTCCTCTTGACCCTCTTGTAGATATGCACATCGACGTGCATACCTACAAGAGGGTCAAGAGGAGCACCTTAGGGCTTAAAAAAAACATTTTTCCTAACCAAAGGAAATAAGGGCAAAGTTGAAAGTTAATCGGTTTTTAGGTCAAAATCTGAAGCTTTTGCTGGTATGTACACTAAATATTGTAAAATTTGACCTATTTTTTCCAAGGCAAGCTCAAAACTTAGCTGGGATTTTGCAACCTTAGCCGATTAAAAATACACTAAATCTCGGTTTTTTTCGAACACCGCTCAGCACCTCTCAAAAGTAGGTATGAGGACTTTCAAGAGGAGGCACCCTCTTGCAAAGTATGGCTGTTTCAACGAGCATGTTTAGTGAATCATTCTATAGGAATGCACATCGACGTGCATACCTATAGACAATAAGCCAACATGAGAAAGAAATTTAGTTTGTGGGGCCATTTGTCTTTGAGCATGTCTAAATATGTATGTAGGTATTTTTTGCACATGCTATTCACTAAACATGCTAGTTGCTTCTTGAGAAACAACCATACTTTGAAGGAGGGTGGCTCTTCTTGAAAGTTGCCAGACCTACTACTTTTGAGAGGTGCTCCTCTTGACCCTTTTTCCTGAGAGGTGGGTTGGACTTCTTTGCTGACGTACATGCATGAAACAAGGATTGAAGTAGTGCAAGATGATGCATGTCTAGTGTTTGGAAAGCAGACCCTCATACATGTTGTGTTTGCTGGCCATGGTCATTGAGACCTTCAAGAGGTGGCGTATATTCAAGACGGACAAGGTGACGCGTGGCAGAGAGGGGATGGGTAGGAGAGGAGGGGATATGTCGGGGAATACTAGTTAAGGAATCTAGCTGATATTTGAAATTTTTTATTTTTTAGGCTTGTGGGCAAGCCTCTCCCTAAACATAAACATAGCACAAAACACTTCACGCCGGCGTGCAGTGTTTGTGGCAGGAGGCTAATAATTAATTGAGAAGCTAAACACTAAGGTGAGATTGCTGTTTCTATGGACGCGTGCAGGCGTGCATGGATTTTGGAGATAGACCAAGATTGTGAAGATCGCAATCGCAAATTGTACGTAGAGATGATGCAAAGAAACTATGACTTATCGAAGAAATTGGAGGGAGAGCACAAAATTCGGACGCACATGGGAGATTCTGAAGGATATCCATACCCACCCACACCCTTGTCTGGCGCTCAACTCCATGTCTGCAAATAGCTAGTGCTCTCTCTCTCTCTCTCTCTCTCTCTCTCTCTCTCTCTCTCTCTCTCTCTCTCTCTCTCTCTCTCTCTCTCTCTCTCTCTCTCTCTCTCTCTCTCTCTCTCTCTCTCTCTCTCTCTCTCTCTCTCTCTCTCCGCTTAGTGGACGCTTATGGAGCTCAAATCAAACCAAAGCCTCTTCTCGCAGCGCCTTCACATGCTGGAGCGTATGAATACTTGCAGCCTCTGAAGGTGGAGTCTAGCCTCCACAGCCTTTACATACATGCATGCTAGCGTTCATTGCATTTGTGGGAGAGATAGAGTGTGAGAGAAGCGAAACGTGCTCACGCCGACCTGCGTACCTTTCAAGACTGACAATTCATACATATCATCTACATTAGGAGCCATATTTTGCTTCAAAATTCAAAGATTTTTAGGGTAAAGAATCCAGTTTAGAGACGCCCAAGGTAGACGAGAAATTGCTGACGGCATACTACACCACTATGAAAGCCCTCGACAAGGAGAATCTGCAAAAGAAATTTCAGGTCAAATCAAGTTAGGTAGGGCAAATATTGTGGTTGATTTCTAATTCATGTGTAAAAAAGTGGGTGCCAATGGAGAACCTCTCAAGGGGGTATGTAAAAACAAATGTGCCAACAAGGTAAATATCATGGATCCAATGGTTAAGATCAAATCTAAAGTGAACTATCAAACCCAACACTCACCCAACCTTGACTTTAAATTGGCGCAAAGTGTAATTGAACTAGACAAGACTTGTCTCTAACTTGTGTCCTTAAATTGGTGACAAGTTTTTTATTGGCTCCTATAGATTATAGCTAGCTTGAGAGAGAATGAGAGAGAGAGAGAGAATTAAAAGGTGCACAAAATTCTCTAAAGAAAGTTCTATATGCCAATTTGTCCATAGAAGACGAATTGTCTGACGATGCTTTAATTAGGTTTTGATAAAAGAATGTTGCAAAATATTATTAAGTAGGGCTTTCGATAGTTTGGTCTGAGTCTACTACTCCCTTCCCATGGATGTATGTAATCTTTTGTGTTCTTTCTTAATACATGCACGCGTTCAATTGACAAAAAAAATTAAAATATTGTTAATATCTTTGTAATTGTCTGCTCGCTTTAGCACTCGCTTAGATTTGCTCGCTCGGAGAGCGGGATTCTTCATTGAGGACAATGTTTTGTATTTAGAGTGATTTCCATTGGTTGGGCCTAGGGTGAGGGCTTGTGCAGGGGAAATGTGTATCATAAAGAATCACAAATCCTCCACATTAGAAGATCTCCTTCAAGAGAGTATTTTACCCCTAGTTGGACATGGGGCCAACTAACATACAATGTGCTTTCTGTTGGTGGACCATTAGGAAAGCCTCATTTGACCAAATGAGTGTCAGCCTTCTCATACCAAACATGAGGAGATTGCTTGAACTCAAACAAAGCTTTCTTACATTTGCATTGACAAAACCGTGAGGCTACATTACATAAACTTCATGAAATATTTCACCATTCAAGAAAGCAGTAAAAATTACTGACTGATGTACATCCCAACCAAAATGAGCTACTAATGCACATAGAAAACACACAGTAGTCATACGAGAAGTGGGAGAAAAAGTCTCTTCATACTCTATGCCTTTCTGCTGTGCACAACCATTTGATACAGGTCAATCTTTATAGCGATCAATCTCACCATCCGGCTTGTTTTTCAACTTGAAAACCCACTTCGTAACAATGGCCTTTTTTCTAGGAGGCAAAGCACATAAAGTCCATGTGATTTTCTATAAGTGCATCATATTTTGATTTTCCATGTGAAAACCCACTTCGTACCAATGGCCTTTTTTTTAGGAGGCAAATCACATAAAGTCCATGTGTCATTTTCTATAAGTGCATCATATTTGGCAACCATCCAATTTTTTCAATTTTGTGCTTCATCAAAAGACAGAGGTTCCTCAACACCACATAAGCTAGACACATCCAAAGCATAACAATCTGATGCATAAGATGCATGGTAAGAACCTGAACAAGTATGACTAGACAAAGGTGCATCCAATTTACTATCATGCAAAGTATGCACCAGCCATTTTGTCATATTTCTAGCTTGCTTATTCTCAGTCCTTTCCTCATCAAGTACATCATGTACATCTGCATCAATAATAGGCTGATTTGTAACATTTTCAGAAACCCCCATAGGTTGTACATTTGCCTCATTGGAATTTACATTCAAACTTCCACCACTAAAAATAGGCAACAAAGTGTCATGAATCTCCTTTGAGCTTACATTATTGTCTCTAGTACATGACAGCAAGGGCTCAACAAAATCTTCCACAAACACAACATCTTGTGAGACCAAGATATGCTTTTTTTGCGAATGATACAACATGTAACCTTTGCTTTCAGCACTATAACCAACAAAAATACATTTGATAGCCTTATCATTTAATTTTTTGTGCTACATTTGTGGCACCAAAGCATATGCCAAATATCCAAAAACACGCATTTTCTCAATAGAAGGCTTTCTATCATGCCATGCTCCATATGAATTCATAGACTACAAAGCTTTTGTAGGACACCTGTTAAGTACATAAGTGGCACACATGATGGCCTCAAGCCAAAACAAATGCGGCAAAGCTTGACTTTTGAGAAGCAACCATATCATATTTTTGTAAATGCAGCAAACTGCATTTTGCAAACAAAACTCTGTTCGTTTTTCCCCATCTTCTCACCATAAAAGTTTGCAGTGTCATGCCATCTTGTACAATGATCGATATATTCCCATTTTGAGAGTGATCGAGTGTTTACTCTCACTTTGACAGGTTTTCTCAGCTTGGACACACTTTGGTGTTCTTGTACCCACTCTCGCAAGAGTGAGGATTGTGTATACTTGTGTGGCTACAGAGAGACAGTCACACGTTTGCAAGTTTTTGTAGATTTTTGCAGGCAGTTTCTCTTTTGGGATGAATTTTGAGCTAGTTTTATCTCTACTCGCGTATATGGTTATGCGCTTTACGCTCGGTTGAGCATTTTGTTCGAGTTTAGGCTTGCATATAGAAGATTGTGGAGTTGTTTGTGCATATGCGAGCATCCATTTTGATGTTATTGGTCATGGTTTTCATGATTATTTAGGGGTTGAGTGATCTCCCACTTTGTTGCCATTTTGGTGTTCACTTATGGCAGCAGATATATGTGACGAGTCTAAAATGATGACTCTTGAGAGATGGCGGTCTCATTCTTGTCGATACTTGCATTGTTGGCATTGTGGTCACACATGTCACATTAGGCACGTTGTTTAAAACATATGAGACAGCAGTGAAGATGTATGTGAGATGCAAATACGGTTTTGACACATGTTAGAGAGGCAGTTCCAATGGCAGTCTATGCCAATGATGGTGATGCCATGCTGGTGTTGAGTGTACCTCTTGCACATATATCTATGGCTAGCATACTTGCTCCATAGTAATTACTAGATAGCGATGTTGCTTTCCACGTCAGACCATGTTGTGAGTGGTTCAGCACATTTTCTAGTGGGAGATTTAGCTGTGTGCAATTGGCCGACGGTTCAGTGTTTGACATAGAGGGTGCAGGAGACGTTTGTTTGTCTTTGCCTAGTGGTGCATCATACATGCTACGACATGTGCGCTATGTTCCTCAGTTGAGACAGAGCTTGATCTCAGTGAGACAATTAGTAGACTTTGGTTGTCCCATACTTCTTAGAGTGCAGTATTTCCAAGTGCATTGCAGTTCATTAGTGATCGCCAGAGGAGCCCGTAGTGGCTTGGTATATATTATGCATGTGTATGAGGCTCGACACGACATAGACTTAGTTTTGTTGTTGGCATGCTTCGAGCGAGAGACAAGATGTGTCTCCTTCGTAGGTGAGCTACACCATGCTCACAAGACATAGCATTTAGCTATTCAGGACGTGCCAGTAGACTCTGTAGAGATAGCGGTAGAGCGGCAATGCTCTAGTGAGACACAACAGGTTTTGTCAGAGTTTGTGTAGGTCTACTCCCTAGAGACACAGACAGAGATGACAGACCTGGAGTTCTTTGATATGATCATGCTAGAGGTTGATGAGTTGATACTGGGGCACACGATTACGCCTATGGGTGAGAGTGACGTAGCTATCCCAGTGTCGGTGTTGACACATACATACATGATGGGTAGTCTTGATGATGTAGTGATTGCAGATATCATAGGGGAGGCAAGTTCATCCAGGTTTACACTCAATGTTCAGGCGTCCCATGTTCGACTCACTAGTGTCAAGGCCCAACCTAGCATTTGCATTGGAAGCATTTGCAGCAGGGGTTGTCAGTCGTATGGTGACTGACACTAGCATGATGATTTGTGGACCTTTGTAGACCATACAGAGTTGTCTATGGGATTTACATTCATGCTGTAGCGTGGGTACAATAGAGTCGATACGACTGCGAGTAGATCGATAGAGTGAGCCAGAGGGCATAGGTTGAGAGATTCTCTCACCTTGTTTCTTGTACATACTATTAGTTTAGCTAGTAGGTCTCACTTATCGGTGCTTCGCCTTTAAGTGAGAGTTTTTTGGGGTAAAGGCGGTACACCTTTGCCCGTGGCCGGCCGTCTTGTGTCCGGCCGTCCGCTTATCGTGTGTACATATCCTTATTCTTTCTATATGAGAATAACGAGCTCCACCCACACCATCTCGTGCTTCTCCCCTTCCCCGCACGCACCACACCGCACCGCCCACGTACGAATCCACGCACACGTGCACTCACAAGTTTCTAGTCGGACTTACTTTATGCATAAAAAGTTTATCTCTTATGGGCCATGTGTGTGGGCTCAGTTTGATTGCAGTGATGGATATGTCAATTCCAAGTACGGAAGTTAGTTCAACATGGAATATGGTCAAGGGTTGAGATCCCTCATGGATTATGGTTGTGATTTTGATTGTGGAAGCCGATGTGGCTCTTGGATGTTTTTTTTGGATATGGTTATGCTGCGAAAGTTTTGCAGCCATTTTATGTGCTAAAGTGGTCTTGCATGATTGGATGTGCATCACCCCAAGTTGGGTGGAGTGCTCACCCATGTGATGTGATTGGATTATGGTTTATGGTTTTTGGGTTGGTTCAAGAAGTGATTTTTCATGGTTCATAGTGGGGATGTAAGGGTAGAGACCCTATAAAATCTAACTGCTTGGAAAAGATTGTTTGTGCATATGGAAGATATTGTTGTGATTGTACTAGTGTTATGTTCTCATGATAGCGTCGCTACAAGACTAGGATCACCTACATAGCTTGGCCTTAGACAAAAGGATCGATGACCTGGGCGTTTCTGGATCGAGGTTGTTGCCTAGGTATTATGTTTTTGTTAGGCTCCTCTACACGGTTAGTGCATCAAAGGTTGAACGACCTACATGGCAAAGTGTCGGGGATCTTGTCTTGGTTTTGCCTAAACACACGCCGATGATGGGCGGTGTGGTGCCTAAATTGGTCTGGTTGATGTTGATACCCTACCACCTACTAGTACTTGGGATCCTTTTAGAGCTCAAGTTCATGAAGGGAGGCGAAGTGACCTCAGCCTATGTCTGGCTCAAGTAGGTTGGAGGTGTTCTGGCTCGCTCCCGACAAAGTGAAATTTTCTTTGTACGTAGTAGAGGAAAAGTGGATGGGTGGACCGGTTGATCCATACACAAGGTCCGATGCTTTGCTAGTCATTTTATATTTTTGATGTTATGGTATACCCAAAAAAAAAATTTGTATTAATACATGGTTGTCTGTTTCATTTAGATGGGGCATTTAAAGATTGTTTTTTGTCATTCTCATGTGTCTCTGTGCACTCTATTTCATCCTCCACTATCTCTCTCTCTCTCTCTCTCTCTCTCTCTCTCTCTCTCTCTCTCTCTCTCTCTCTCTCTCCCCCCCCCCCCCCCCCCCCCCCCCCCCCCGCAATGTGATGTACACATATATTCACCCCCACAATGTTATTTTTCTTGAGTACATTTTCATTCATATCACCCATTTAGAGGTAGCAATAGCCACTAGGTGCCTCAGGATGTAGTCCAGCTCATGGCCTAAACTCTATGCTAGGTCGGGCGTCGTGAAATCCTCCGCTATGCAAGCGCTTCCGCAACTCTGATGTACATTGAAATTGTATATTGAAAATTGTATAAAAGTGTAAATTGTGTATTTTGTACATAGACCCCTGGGGAGAGGTATCTCTCATCAACCCACAACCTCAGAAGGGCAAGGCACACAAGGCCAGACCAAAGATCAAAACAGATGCCCTAAGCCACAAGATCCATCCGTAGTCACAAAAGAAATATGACGACCACTACCAATACCCAATATCTCAATACCTCAATGAAGCATGGTCAACCCCTACTACCATGCCTTGCAATGGATGGCTGCAAAGTTGTACAATATGGCTGTACAAAAACACAGGCAAGATTAGAATGTCGTCGCAACACTACAAAGTGAGCTAAGTGAAGTCTATGATGAGCTTCATATGCTGAGGAACAAACAAGAGGAACCAATAATAGAGGCTGAGATAGCCCGACAAGAAGCACATGCATCACTACATTAGCTACTTCCTCAAAATCAGAAGTTAGTTGAAGCTCATGAACAAATCACATCCGCCAAAAGAGCTATTGGAGTCCACCAGGAAGTGATTAGTGATGTGCAGTCAGTGTTTATAGAAGTTTACAACCAAGCAGATGCACTAGAAAACCAACTGGCCATGACAGAGATACATCTAGTCAGTGGTCCTGAGGAAGAGCTCATGGGTCAACACCGCATTGTAGAAAAAATTAAGGCTAATCCTTGATTGACAAGGGTGGCAAATACAAGTACGGCACCCTTAGATGCAAGCTCACAAATTTTGGAGCTAGAGCAAGTAGTTAAAGTGCAGGAAAGAATGCGTCAAGACACCACCACCGTAGCCCTAGCCAAAGAGGAAGTACCTCAAGCAAAAATTGCTACCCTCAAAAAGGAGAATGAAGATCTAAAAGCATAAGTGGCTGCACTAATGGCAAAGTTGGATTGCAAGCAACAAGACTTCCCTGACACATATGAACACGAACATGATGACCAAGGACATCAGGATGACACACAGAAAGAACAAGATGCCAGATAAGGACCACTACCGACTCAGCAAGAAGGGTCATCATCTCAAGCCACTCGCCCTATAGCTAGCAAGGATCAAGATAAAGGGAAAGAGCACGAAACACAAGATGTTCCAGAAAGCAGCACAACATCAAACATAAGAGAGGAGAGAATCGAGCCTGATACGAGCAAGAGAGCAGATTGGATGACCAAAGAGGCCATAAAAGAGATGAAGGAGAGGATAGTGGGGACAAAATCTCAACCATAAATCATGCCAAAATGTCAACAAAGTGGGTGATCACTCGACCACTACACAATCATAATCATAATCAATTGCATCAAAATCAATGCTCGTATGTGCGTAAAATGGCTCCACAATAAGTATACATTGTAAAGTTCACAATTTGCAGGCATAAACAACGTCACTAAACCAATTGAGCCCAATCTGGGATAAAAAACTCAATTGAACGTAAAACACATAACCATATACGCAAGTAGTGAGCAAACATAGTGATCAAGACACATCCCACAAGAAAATTACATGTAATCTATAGCCGCATGAGCATATACAACTCTCACTCCAACGAGAGTGGATATAAGAACACCAAATCCGTGTCCAAACTGACAAAACCTATCAAAGTGAGAATTAAAACTCGATCACTATCAAAGTGGGAGTGAATCTCAACCACTAAACCATCGGAGAGGAACTGCAGATACCCACAACGCATGGTAAGAATCTGGGAAAAATCCGATAGATTTTCCCTTGAAACTTAAGCAAAATCTCAAAAATATCATAATCGTAAACAGACAATTAGTGCCTCAGTAGAAAATCCACATATGGTATACATAGAATTCCAAAAGCATGGCAAGCTTGCTCACTTCTGAACGAGCGGCTTTATGGTGTAACTAGCTCACTCTATATCCGCATATGCATACATAGTAAGACCGCACAAAACCGTGCTCAAACTACTCTCTAAAGTGACCCACACAATCACACATGAGAGCTACCAAGTGTGCCACATAATCCGTACTAGAAAGGGTGCAGCTTGTGGCAAAATGCTGATATTTGGCATACTACCTTGTTGGTCGAAAAGCATGTGGACCAAAAATTAGTAGACACATAGAACGACTAGCACGTGTGGTCGTAAACGTCACGTGTGGTCATAAATGCCATCCAAGTGCCGAACTCGCTTGTGAAAAAATTGCTCCAGAATGGTCCATCGAAGTGACTGTGTGTAGATGTGTGTTGCCAAAGAAGGAAGAGAGGAAACGTTGAATCCAAAATTAATGTCGGGGGAAATCGGAGGGTGTCGAGGAGACTACATTGGAGCCAAGCCACTCTGAATGCGGGCTAGAGGAGAGCCAATGCCACTCTCTCGATTTGGCTCTTGTAAGTTGAAGCCAAGAAGAACATGTCGATGTCATCTTCCACCACCGGACGAAAGTCTCTAGTCCCGATGCCGAAGCTGAGGAAAGATGGTTTTTGGAGCCAATTTGCTCCAAATATGCCAAGAGACATCCAAATCTCCCTAATGACGAGAAGATTGCCAAAAGTAAAAAAATTTGGTAGTCGAGCAACAGAGAGTGGGCTCATCGATGCGAAATTGAACCGAGAGGTGATGCCTCTCTCTCTCTCTCTCTCTCTCTCTCTCTCTCTCTCTCTCTCTCTCTCTCTCTCTCTCTCTCTCTCTCTCTCTCTCTCTCTCTCTCTCTCTCTCTCTCTCTCTCTCTCTCTCTCTCTCTCTCTCTCTCTCTCTCTCTCCCACCTGAGTGCCACGATTGCAGAGTCGATGTAAAATCCAAGAAGTGTCACCGCCAATGCTGAGAAGATGTGGCATTCAGAAACCGTCGCCACGGATGTTAGTGGTGGCAGATGCCTTGGCTTACTTGCCCGTGTGCTAGCTGCTCATGTGAGCCCCTTTTGGTCACATGCGCTTGAGCTGCTTTTCATCGTGTGAAGGGGGACTTGAAGAGATTAAAAAAACACTTTCTTTTCAATTTTCCAGGAAAAACACGCTCGATTATGCAAGTTCAAGTAGGTCTTACACATTTGGAAAAAGAAATTGTTCAAGAATCTTGTGAGATCCTTGTAAGGAGATATAGAGAAAGGATGATGAAAAGGGTCCTTGTAACATTTAATGGCCTAAAAACTTGTGTGTAGAAGAAATTAGCATGAACATAGTGGGCATTTCATTAGAATAGATTCCTAATGAGAATTACAATAGTGCTTGGGTGGAGAGAGCAACAACCAGCATAACACCTAGTTAGATAGCATGAACAATACTTTCAAAAGAGAGAGAAATTAAGCTATTGACAACAGTTGAGGACCGGATTTGCATGGAGCCGGTCCCCCCTCCAAAAGGCTTTGTATTACGGTTTCTCCCATCAAGAGAGACATTGTACAATACAATTCTTTGTGTTCCTTTAAGACTAGCTAGTGCAATGAAGATGAAAGCTTCATGCACTAAGAAAAACACTTAGCAAACAAAACATCAATTATCCTCGGTCTCAGACCCAAGACCTCACACACCTTCGAAGATGGTGAGAGCTAGCAGGGTATGAGAGGAGATTGAGAGAAAGAAGGAGTATCTTACGAGAAAGATGTACATCTCCTCACATAATCACTCATATTAGCATAGCTTAGCTTAGTAATTAGCTTGGTAGAGGAGATAAGCATGCATTGAAGCTTGGCTCTTGGTTGGATTTGCATCCACATGCCAAGAGTGTGTCGATGTAGGCTTCTATCTCACAAGCTTGGAGTAGGTGATGAGCTCTCCATTAAAGCTTGGGAAGAGATAGTCTTCTTTTCTTCACACATAGACTGTGTGTGAGTGTGTGTGTTAATGCCTTGCAAGAATCAGCCCCCTCTCTCTCTTGGGCGAGCCCTCTTGCTATTTTGCTCATGCTCTATCCTCATTGGACCTCCCCAAGTCAAGCCAATGACTATTAAGCAGCATAAGTGATAGCCTTCTGACATGTGTCTCCCTTTCCCCTTTTGTGAGAGCTTTAGGTAATTTAATAATTCAAGTAAACTCTCATTGGACCCCTTTGCCTCCTGGCCAATAGGAATCAGGCAAGCCATTGGGCTGCTGAATGCTCATTGGACCCCTTGGGAGACTGTCCAATAGTCATCTAGGAGACTTAATTCTCATTGGTTCTTTTAATAAGTGTTTTTAAATTAATTAAACTAGATTTACTCTAGCCTAATTCTCATTGGTCCACCTCCAAGGTCATCCAATAGGAATTGGGTACACCTTGTGGGCATTTGGCCTAGGGAGCTGACATGTGTCCCTGATTCCCTTTGTGTAAAGGGAGCTTGTGTGTGTGTGTGTGTGTGGATTTCTCTCTCATCCCCTACATGCTAGGTTCGCCCCCTCCTATGTAGGGATGTACAAAGACTTTTTTGGTCACACACAAAGCATCCAATTCCCTTAAGGTTGACCTTTGGACACAACCTTTGAATTTTGGAACCTTAGCATTTTGGAAGTCTTAATGGGCTGAACCTTAGGGTCTTTTTAGCCCATTGTTGCACATGGCTCTTTTGCAGATGGCCCCCCTTTTGGATCCCTATTTTCCCTCCTTTGGATCCCTACTATGGCCGGTCTGCTAGCTTAACCAATATTCTAACTTTTTCTCCCCTGGCACTTCCCCATATTAAATGATCAGTTTAACATGATAAAATCATTTAGGAGAATTAGATATTGATTATTATGACATTACCTCTCTCTTGAAATCATAGTCGTCCTCGACTATGGTGTAGAGAAGATAAAGCATATTCATGAGTCCTTTTCTTAGCGGGTAGAGGATCCCTATGTTACCCTACGACATCATTCCACAATGGATGACTAGTCCATTTGGCGCTTGAGAGCCTGAGGCTGCCGCAAGTATGTCTGCACATTAGTCCTATCAGTCTTCCATAGTAGAGTGACAAGCTCTACTTGGTGTTTGGGAGACGTCGTCTCCGCAAACTTGATCTAAGCATGCATACTACTTCATTTTTGTGCACAATAAAGAAAAAGAGAGTCTTATAAGACAAAAAAAACTTTGTTCATTTTTAACATTTTGTACATTTGCTTACTCTTGGGAAGCATTGTAAGCATTGACAAGGTTTAGGTTATCCTTTAATTGTATGCCTTGTATCTATCTAGCATCTTCAAAAGAATAAGTCTTAAACTTAATAAGATATCGTCTGATAGTCTTACCGCCTCTTAATACCTTGTCTTCATATCGGAGAATGGACTCGGGCTGCAGCACCTCCTCTTGGTCCTCGATCTCCGGTGGGTCTTCAATAGTTGGTTCTTGAGGTGGCTCTCCTTTGTAAGGCTTTAATAGGCTCACATGGAAAGCATTGTGTATGAGCCAATGATTGGGCAACTTGAGTTGATAGGCCATCTCATTGATTGGCCTCAGTACCTTTTTGCTAGTTTAGCATAGTACTTTTGGTGTCCCGTAGGATTCTTGCCTGTCGTGTGCCTTAATCGAGCCTTGGGAAACTTTAATAAGACCCAATCATTTTCTTTAAAGGCTTGGGCTCTTCTGTGCTTGTCAGCAGCAGCCTTTTGCCTTTGCTGTGAGACAGAGATAGCATCCTTAATCTTTTGAAAAGATTCTTGTAGGTCTCGGCTATACTCATCTGCAGCGAAGATCTTCCCATGTACCTTAAGTAGTAAGGGACTTTTTGATCTCCCCTCAATTACCTCGAAAGGTGCTTTTCCCGTGGAAGTATGTACAGTGTTATTGTAAGCATACTCCACTAAGGGTAAGTACTTCTCCCATTGGCATCTTTGATCTACTTCCGTTACATAGGCTTTTAGTAGATCGAGGATGGTTAGGTTAGCTATTTCACTTTGGCCATCCGTTTGTGGATGATAGGCTGAAGAGAAGTTTAGCCTTGTCCCTAAATTCTCAAAGAGACCCTTCCAGAAATTACTGGTCATTCTACGATCTCTATCAGACACTATGGACATTGGCAAGCCTGTTGGGGACGTATAAAGCCCAATGTGGTCACCCAGGTAAGTGGGCGGGCCGCCAGGTATGTACACATATTCTTTTCTAAAAACCTCATAAGAACTCACTATGCTCTACACATTACAGTAGAGCGAGTTCACCATATCGTCGTGCTCTTCTTCTCGCACTCTCTCTCGCGTCGCACTTCTGCTCGTACTCCTTCAACTGGTATCAAAGCTCAGATCGAGGCTCGGGGCAGCATTTGCAGGTAGCCAGAGTCACCTTCTCAGATTGGAGTGAAATTTGACAGGCAAAGACACGGCCCCAAATCCTGTGGGAATGTCCAAAGGGCTCGGTGTTCTCAGAATTTCATTCTGAGGTCATCTCGGCCACCGTTCAGCTTCGACAAAGTTCTGCGCAGGCCATTTTCGACTACGTGGTCTCGGCGGGTGCAGATCCGACTCTGCAAATTTGGGGTTTCGGCCTACGATTGCAGGTGCTGAGGATATCGGCACTCCCAGAGTGTTGATTTGTGGCTGTCTACACATCGGAGGACGGCTCACAGTTCTTGGAGGTGTGTCACATACGACACGGGCACATCTACACACAGACTGTAGGCGACATCCACTAGTTCATCAGGTAGCTTGTGTTTACTGCTTGATATTCCAGATTTCATCCTGACATTGGAGGTACTTCCACATGGGATGTATTGTCAGAGATGATGTATGTCTGTTGAGGGTTTGCTGGCTGTGAGTCACGCAGCAAACAACCGCCGCAGCGGTTACAGCATATAGTGGGAAATTTGTGGATGTATGACTTTGTGGGAAGTCTATGTATTGTCAGATTTACTGCAGCCTTTGTTGAGGGTCGAGTGAGGTTTTATTGAGTTGGGGGATTCTCGAATGTTGAGATCCTTTCGGTGATACAGGTCTTGGAGCGATCCCTCGAGCACCCTTAGATAGGCAGCTAGGATGTATTGATTGTGAGTTAGACAGTTGGGATTGCATCTTTGCTTTACTGCCGTTGAGGCATTGTCGCAGTCTATGCTTACTGGACAGTGACAGGACAGTGAGAGACAGTACAGGTGGTGCAGGACAGGTTTACCCGGAGCTTACAGTGTTAGAGAGAGTGTTTTTGAGCTGTTTTTTGGTCTATTTTTGAGTACACCATAGCCATTTTCCAAAGGAGACTCTGCCAAAATTTCTGCAGAATCTGAAGCTTTCTTGGTTCATTTGACAGGATGATATTGGTTCAGAGGTCAGTTTACAGGGGAAACTCTACCGAATTTTTCCCAGGAAAGTAAACTACTGTGAAGTGTAGCTATGGTTGGATCACAGGACACTGCTCTTTACAATATCAAGAAGTTGGATGGAACCAATTTCCCATTGTGGAAGAAGCAGATTTGGCACGTGTTGGTACAAAAGAAGCAGATAAAACCTATAAAGCTCAAAGGGATAAAACCACAAGATATGGACGAAGATGAATGGAGCGAAATGGATGAATTGGCACTTTCTACCATTATGTTGACTTTGGTAGAAAGCGTTTACTTCAATGTAGCAGACGAGATGTCGGCTTATGAAGCATGGACAAAGCTGAGTGATCTTTATGAGAAGCAGAGTGCAACTTCACAGGTATACTGGCTTAAGAAGCTTGTTGACTTGAAGATGAAAGAAGGGACACCTATGTCCAATCATCTGAATGAATTCAACACCATCTACAGTCAGTTGTCAGCTCAAGGTGTCAAGTTTGATGAACTTGTTAGAGCTATGTTCCTATTGATCACATTGCCAGAAAGTTGGGACACTTTTCACACAGCTTTGAGTAATTCTGCACCTCCAGATGGTTTGACCATAGCAGGTGTAGAAGGCAGTCTGCTTACTGAAGAAACCAATAGAAAGACAATGGACAAAGGCAAAGGAACAGCCTTAGTTGTCAGGGGAAGGACCAAAGAAAAGTACAAAGGTGGAAAGAGGAATCAGTCTCGTAGCAAGTCTCGCAGTGCTAAAGGCAAGAGTGACATAGGATGCTACCATTGTGGCAAGAAGGGTCACATGAAAAGAGACTGCAGAGAATGGAAGGCAGAAAAAGGCAAAGAGAAAGCTGAAGACCATGGTGAGAAGAACAAGTCCTCAGTGAAAATTCAAGAAATAAATGTGACAAACACTGTTGCAGAGGATGACAGTCTAGTGTCAGGAGACATCTACTTCTTGAAGAATACAATGGACTCAGCTCTTCTTACAGCATTTGATGGACATGCACTGAGTGACTGGATTATAGACTCAGGGGCATCACTTCATGTGTCTCCAAACAAGGAGTGGTTTACCTCTTATGTGACCACTAAAGATCATGTTCGGCTAGGCAATGGGCAGACATGTGAGATCTTAGGTGTTGGAGATGTTCAATTGAGGTTTCAGAATGGCTCTTCTTTCACGTTGAAAAATGTGAGACATGTTCCCGCAATTACAAAGAGCTTGATCAGCACAGGTTTACTTGATGATGTTGGCTACGTCACCACTTTTGGACAGAACATGTGGAAGATATCCAAGGGTTCTATGACAGTAGCACATGGAATAAAGTCTGAAGGACTTTACATGATTTATGTATCAAATGTCTCTAAAAATGTAATCAATGTAACCGAGCAGCCGAACGTTTCTTTGTGGCAAAGCCGGTTAGGACATATGTCCAAGAAGGGAATTAAAATCTTGTCTCGTTCTGGTTATTTGCCTGGCTTTTCATTTAATGATTTTGAATTCTGTGAACATTGTCTGTATGGTAAGCAAACACAACAGCCACATAAGCATAGAAGCAGTAGAAGAGATACACAGTTGGCACTTGTTCATAGTGATTTGTGTGGACCTATGCCTAACCTATCTCTAGGGGGAGCTTCTTACTTTATGACATTTATAGATGATTACTCGAGGAAAGTATGGGTTTACTTTCTCAAGCACAAGGATGAAGCGTTTACTGTTTTCAAAACGTTTGTGACACTTGTGGAGAATCAGAGTGGCAAGAAGCTTAAATGCTTACGCACTGACAATGGTGGAGAGTATGTTTCAAAGGCCTTTCAGGACTTTTGTGAGTCAAAAGGTATAAAACGTGAACTTACTGCTCCTTACAATCCTCCTCAAAATGGTGTTGCTGAGAGGATGAATAGGACCATACAAGAGAAGGTCAGAAGTATGTTGTCTAATGCACAGCTGCCAAATGGGTTTTGGGCTGAAGCTGTATCAACAACTGTTCATCTTATAAATAGATCTCCTAGCAAGGTTTTGCAGAAGGATTCAGTGCCAGAGATGGTATGGTCAGGCAAAATGCCCTCATACAAGCATCTCAGAGTCTTTGGCTGTGAGGTATATACTCATGTTCCAAAGGAATTTAGGAACAAACTTGAGCCAAAGAGTAGAAAGTGCATCTTTCTAGGCTATGGTAATTCTGGTGAGATGGGGTACAGACTATGGGATCCCGAATCCAGAAAGGTTATCCGAAGCAATGATGTTCACTTTAATGAATCCAAATATCATTCTAAACCAGAGAGGGTTGAGGAGATTAGAAGAGTTGTCTTCCAAGAAGATGGACCTGCACGTGCAAGACAAAATGTCAGGGCTAAGAGGAGCAAGGACAGGATAGATTGGAACCACAGGTTGTGGCTGAGCTTGAGCCACCTATTTTGCGTAGATCTGGACGTATCACGCGACCTCCTAATCGGTTTGTTCCATCTATGAACTATGTCATGCTGACTGATTGCAATGAGCCTTCATGTTACAAGGAAGCAGTGCAAATGAAGGACTCCGGGAATTGGCAATTGGCCATGCAGTCAGAGATGACAGCTCTGCATAAAAACCACACATGGAAGCTAGTTAAATTACCACAGGGCAAAAAGGCTCTACCTTGTAAATGGGTTTACAGGTATAAGATCACCACTCATGATAGTCAGCCAAAGTACAAAGCAAGGCTTGTTGCCAAGGGCTTTAAGCAATAACAAGGCATTGACTTTGATGAAGTCTTCTCTCCGGTGGTCAAGATGACTACATTGAGATGCTTTCTTGCATTGGTTGCGATATTAGATTTGGTGTTGCACCAAATGGATGTCAAGACAGCGTTCTTGCATGGTGATTTAGATGTGGAAATTTATATGCAGTAGCCAAAAGGGTTTGTTGAGAAAGGCAAGGAAGATTTGGTATGCCAGTTGTTAAAGAGTCTTTATGGCTTAAAACAATCACCGAGGGCATGGTACCATAAGTTCCACAAGTTTATGCTTTCTCAAGGCTACAAATGTAGTGAGTTCGATCACTGTCTATATACAAAGAAGGCTAAGGATGGCAGTTGGCTGATCCTTATTTTGTATGTGGATGACATGTTGATTGCTGGCAAGCACTTGGAAGAAATTTCAGCTTTAAAGTCAAAGATGGAAAAATTGTTTAACATGAAAGACATGGGTGAGGCAAGTCATATACTTGGTATGCGCATTGAGAGAGACAGATCAAAGAAGTTGATTTGGTTATCTCAAACAAAGTATATTGAGAAGGTTTTGCAGCGTTTCAATATGGAGAAGGGAAAGGCATTGAGTGTTCCATTGCCACCATATGTGAAACTTAGCAAACAAGATTGTCCTGTGTCTGAGAAAGACAGGCTGAAATGGATAAGATTCCATATGCGTCTGCAGTGGGTAGTTTGATGTATGCAATGATTGCTACTCGCCCAGACATTGCATTTGCAGTGGGAAAGATACAAAGAGTATGCGTATATGCTATGGGAGTCAGGAGCTAAGTGTAAAGGGTTTTATAGACTCAGATTATGCAGGTGACTTAGACAACCGAAGGTCTACGTCAGGGTATGTCTTTACATTGGCTGGTGGAGCAGTATCATGACCTTCTAGATTACAAGATTGTGTTACTCAGTCTACTACAGAGGCTGAATATGTTGGAGCATCAGAGGCATGCAAAGAATCAATTCGGCTTAATCGACTAGTAACAGATTTGGGAATCAAAGAAGAGATGCCTGTGTTATATTGTGATAGTCAGAGTGCTATACAATTGGCTCGCAATCCAGTTTATCACTCAAAGACAAAGCATGTGGATGTGAAGTATCATTTCATCAGGGAAATGCTCGAGGATAAGCAAATTCAGCTTGTCAAAGTTCACACCACAAAAAATCCTGCTGATCTACTTACAAAAGGACTTCCCTCAGAGAGCTTTGCGTATTTTCGCAAGCAGTTAGGTGTAGGGTAGTACATCACTTCTCTACATCTCTTGTATAAGTTAGCTTGTATAGTAGCTTCTCTCACACTTAAAGCACCACATTGGACTTTAAGTGGGAGGTTGTTGGGGTATAAAGCCCAATGTGGTCGCCCAAGTAAGTGGGCGGGGCGCCAGGTATGTACACATATTCTTTTGTAAAAACCTAATAAGAACTCACTATGCTCTACACATTACAGTAGAGCGAGTTCACCATTTCGTCGTGCTCTTATTCTTGCACTCTCTCTCGCGTCGCACTTCCGCTTGTTCTCCTTCAAAGACATGGTACTTGAAAACTTGGGAAATTAAGAGAGGTTGCCATTTGATGGGCTTTGATAGTCTTTTTGACAGGTATAAAATGAGCTTGTTTACTGAACCTGTCTACTATCGTCCATATTCCCGTATTCCCATGGATAGACTTAGGCAATCCAAAGATAAAATCCATGGATATGCTCTCCCATGGTGAATTAGGTATTGGCAAGGGTTGAAGCAATCCAAGTTGCTTCCCTCTATCAAATTTTGTCTTTTGGCATCCCACACATTTAGAAACATACTCTTGTATGTTCACTTTCATGGTAGGCCAATAGTAATATGTTTCAATTCCCTTTAAGGTAGACTGAATCCCTCTATGCCCCGCATAAGGTGGAGCATGAGATTCATACATTACTTTCTCACGTAGTGAGTTAGTAACGCATAGTCTATTGCCATAGAGAAGATAACCATCTTGTAAAGTAAACGGTTCTTCTTTCTTCCCTAATGCAAGGGTGTGCATTAGGAGTGCATCAGCTACTTGATTATGCTTGCCAGCAATGTGAGCAATATGAAAATGAAATTGCAAAAGGACATTTGCCCACCCCATTTGTTTGTCGGAGAGCTTGGTCTGCATCATGAAGTACTTAAGACTTTGGTGATCCGTTCGCAGAATGAAAGGAGTCGCCAATAAATAGTGCTTCCATGAGTCTAAGGCATGTAGAACTGCAAGGAGTCCTTTTCATATATGCCTAGAGCTTGCTCAACAGGGTCGAGCCTTCGACTCTCATAGCCTATGGCGTGCCCTTCTTGGAGCAAAACAGCTCCAAGGCAATCACCACAAGCATCACATTGGACCTCAAATGGTTTTGAGAGATCCGGTAGTGTAAGCATAGGTTGAGAGATAAGCTTTTCTTTAAGATTTTTGAAAGCATTGTTCTCCTTAGCAGACCATGTATACCTAACGCTTTTCTTTGTTAGGTCATGTAATGGTCCCGCAATTTGTGAGAACTTTTCTATGAAGCGTCTATAGTATGCACACATACCTATAAAGCTTCTTAGTTCATGAAGATTCCTTGGTTTAGGCCATCCTTTTATTACCTCTAACTTTGATGGATCCATTTGGATGCCATCTTGAGAGATAATGTGACCTAAATACTAAATCTCTTGCAAGAAAAATTCACTTTTCTTTTGATTAACATAAAGTTTATTCTCTCTCAAAACTTGAAATATTACTTGGAGATGTTGTTTGTGTTCGTCTAATGAATTAGAGTAGATGATAATATCATCAAAGAACACTCCAGTGAAGGTTTGATGAGGCCTGAATAGCTTCTTCATCAAGCGGTTGAATGTGGCTGGTGCATTGGTCAAGCCAAAAGGCATGACAATGTATTCATAAATACCAAATGTGGTGCGAAATGCGGTCTTTACAATGTCTTGATCAACTATCCTTATTTGTTGATAGCCACTTTTTAGGTCAATCCTACTAAAGTAGGTCGATCCTTGTAGCTTATCAAATAGGTCTTCTACCCATGGTACGGGAAACCTATTCTTGATAGTGATCCTATTAGTGCTCTATAGTCGACACACATACGATATGTGCCGTCTTTCTTTTGCACTAATAGCACAGGTGAGCAAAATGGAGATGAGCTAGGCCTAACCATGCCCTTCTCAACTAACTCATGCACTTGCCACATAATCTCCTCTTGTTGATCTTGAGAAACTCTATAAGGAGGTTTGTTAGGCGGTGAACTTCCTGGAAGAAGTTCAATGGCATGGTCATCATTACCTCGTTTAGGAGGTAGCTCACAAGGAATGTCGTCAATAAAAACATCTTGAAACCCCTTGAGAAAATTGGATAACTCTAATTCCTTTTGGTTGCTTTTATTTTCTTTTGCTAAAGCATTAGATTCATTTTGAGAATCTTTAACAAAAATCATGTACACGAAAATAGAGCTCTTTATTGACTTGTTGAAAGCTAGTGTATGTACAATGGGGATAGTGTTACCCATTTCCTTAGCATCTATATACATGTCTTTTTCCCTGAACTTAAAGGAGATTCTCCTTTCAGGAAATTTAACATTGGCAGCCAGGCAGTCAAACCATGGTGCCCCTACGATTACATCCTCATGCTTGAGAGGAGAGATAAAGAAGTCCTCTTTGTCCACATAGCCTTGGACATGAAGTCTCAATTTCCCGATTAAGGGAGTGACTGAAGCTTCTTGCCCCTTGAAGGCACTGTCTGCGGGGGTAGGACATCTCCCATCTCGTAGGCTTGTATGCCTAGCTTGGTGGCCAACTCTATAGATATAAAATTGTGAGTAGAACCAGGGTCAAAGAGAATAAAAGCATCATGTTCTCTTACCTTTCCCCAAGCATGGCATAGAGGAGCACTACAAGAGGTTGTGTGCTCTTGTGACGCTGTTAGCGACGGAAATACATTGGGTTTTTATAACCCCCGGCGTCGCTAAAAGCGTCGCTACGAGCGTCGCTACGAGAGCGTCGCTATAAGCGTCGCTATAGGCGTCGCTATATGCGTCGCTATGAGCGTCGCTATATAGCGACGCATATAGCGACGCCTATAGCGACGCTTATAGCGACGTTTACCCAGAAGACTATAGCGACGCTCATAGCGACGCTACAGAGCCATAAATAGCGACGCTTATAGCGACGCCCGAGAGAATATTTTTTTGGTGGCAGGGCATTGAATGCCATGCCACCCATCAACCATATTGTACTTGATTCACTTTTTAAAAAAAATGCAAAGGTAGATAATAGACCCAAAATAGTCACCCACAAGACGCATTGTTTGCAAAATTGACAATTGTACACATCATAGGCAAAATGAATTGATTGGCAAATGTAATAATGACAATTGTACAACATCATAGGCATAAAGAATCGATTGGCAAAAGAAACTGCGGTGACAAATGTAATAATATACATGGTTCAAAAAGACGTATAAAATCCGTCTCATGATACATAAGCTATGAGAAACCCTAAACTAATGCTATCTAGCTACGGCTAAACTGACGTCGTCTAGTCAGACGTCTCATCGCGTCCAAGCGGCGTATCTGTCGGATTCTGCAAAAAAAGACAATAAGACAGCTTTCAGTAAGTATAAACATATAACGACATTTATAAAACAATACAAAAAAAAAAAAGAGTAAAAGAGTAAACCCTAATACTAACCATGCCGCCGCGAGAACTGAGAATGTCCATCAGGGCGTTTAAGCCCTTCCTGCCTGCGTACTCGCGCTCGTACGGTGTGGGATCACGTCCTGTCATTGACCACTGTCAAAACATACAAAGATCTCATTATGTTAGAACTAAAAAACTCATAAACCCTAAACTATCGAACATGCATAAAGAGCAATGTGAAAAGACTTACAAAATCGGCCTCAAATGATGCCCATCCACCGCTCCCCAAGTGGTGCGAGCTCCCTGCCTCTACTCGCGCTCTGGCTGCATCCTTTTGTTGCTTCCACTTGTCGGGATTCTCGCGCGCTGCTTTCTTTGCATTCTTCCAATCTTCTTTGGCCAGCCAATCTGGCCTATTCCACCCATTCTTGATTGCTTTTTGCACTTCGGAACGCTTGTGTTTGCAGTATTCGCGCATTTGAATCTTCATCAGGTCTTCATTGAAGCGCTGATCCCGTGTTGGAACGGGAAACTCATCATGAAGTATGCTGATGACTTGTTTTTTAAATCACTTGGTACTTCACTCCATTTGTTTAGTATATAGTGTCTAAACAGCTGAGAGCAAAGACCACGCATGCGTGAGATCACCTTCTTGCCGTCATCATCCATGATGATGCCGCCGCTGATGTCGACGGAGTAAGGCAAGCCCTCTGGCCGGTGACGCGTGAACCTGGGTGTCCCGGCAGGGGTCTCTAGCGGCGTGTAGATGGGGGTACGGACGTCAGGTGTCTCCACCGGCGTCTGGGCCCCGAAGCGAGGAGTGTCGAGTGGGTGGCTCCTGGCGGAGTAGGTAGAGGTGTGTAGCTTCTAGGAATAGTCAGCCGTGCAAAACCTGGCGTAGATGGCGATGCTGTGGCTGGTGTGGGGGCGGGCAAAGAAGGGGAGGGTAAAAGAGCCTCGTCGAACACGAGGCGGTGTGGAGGCATCGGTGGCGGAATCCCCACAACAACCGCCACCGCCACCACTAGAGCGCCGATGTCTAGACGAGTGTGAAGCTCGTCTCGTCGACGCCGAAGCTTCGGAGCGCGCCGAATGCTCCGAAAGAGAGGGAGATGCGGATGGTGTAGGAACGCGCGATGATGCGCCAGAGCGATGACGCTCCACGTACCACTGTCTCTGCTGCGGTGACAAAGAAGAAAGAAACTCCTCATCATCCATACCTGCATTAAACACACGAATATTTAAACTTAATATTGAATGAATAGAGTAGACAATGACGCAAAGACCATTAAATACAATGACGTAATGACGCATATAAATACAATGACGCAATGAATCGAGTGATAGAAGAGGCAAGTCGAAAACTCAGAATTTTCAATCAAAAGATGTGAGCGCGAGTAGAAAAGAGCGTTATACACCATGGAAGGTACTTAGAGAGCCAGAGCTTTTACAACACGGATCAAAATTGTTCAAATACAATATTTGTGGCTTTAAGAGATCTCTCTCTCATCCTCGCATAACTCAGCAAACTTCCTATATCTATATAGAGCTCTCCGTTTAAACACATATCCTCTGTTTCATTTTGTAGCTCCTCTGCATGCACCCCATATAGAGTAGTAGCATCTTGATGCTCGTCTGCAACCGCAGCGGCTTCTGATTGAGCATCTTCTCTGATCTCCTCCATTGATGTCGTTGTGATTGGCACATGGTAGCCTTCATACGTCCTTGCACTACGAGGGGCTACCTCTATGACGTACCACCAGTTTGATGTAGACTTTGTAGGATGAAATACTACTTGCCAGAGCCACATAACTTACATGAGAGCTTTCAAGCACATAACTTGTAAAAGGGGGATGTTAACTATTTACATACTTACTTGTTCACAATGCTCGGGTAGTACGAAAGTGTCTCTTAGGTCAGTCCATTTCTTAGTAGAATCCACCTCAAGAAAACCAGACTCTCCTCTACGCACAGTAGCGTTGCGACCCTCCATGATTATCTTGAACCATTGCACGTCGAACAAGTCGACAAAAAATCCTCTGTAATCGATCCTCAAAATCTCTTGCAGCGTGCCAAAGTAAGTGAGTTCCGCCACCACAGGATCTGCATCAGAGGAACGTCGTCGACTAGACTGTTCAAATTTTGCCATGATTCCACAATCTTGAGTAAAACGCTTTTTGTCGATTCGTTCCACCCTAAAATGTCGACCTTTACACCATGCTGCTGTGTATGACTTATACTACAACGAACAAAGATTATGAGTGGCCGTTCAAACGTTTATAAATAAAGTCACTTGCTAGTCGTACATTGCAAACTTACCTTGGTCGCGCAACCCCGAGAGTACTCCCACTCTTCTTCAGTCACTTCGTCACCGCATTGTTGTGCGCTTTTCAATTGGTTGTGCAACCATCTTAAGCTCATGAAGGTTGGTAGGCTCTCCAGAACCGCTGGATAGTGCATCGGTGGTCGTCTTTGTGGACTTTAATTTCTATGCTGCATACTGTTACAGTTTATTTTTACCGGTTGCCATTGAGTGTTACTTTAATATCATTGCTGCACAAACAATACAGTTATATTTTACCGTTGCCATTGAGGGACTGTTTGTCTCTCGACGTCCGTAACACAATCTACAAACTTGCAAAGCTGGTGGCAATGGATCTCACAAAAGGAGATCAACGTAGACTCCATACCATTCGCCAAACTAAATTCTGTGGGAGCCTGTGTGCAAGTTGAGAAACATTTTCCTACTACAATGCTAACCATTCAGTGCAACTTCTTGTTCACATAGTTGATGAGTGGGAAATAGCTGGCACAGTTCATTCAGATTGGATGTTAAAAGAACATCCATTCTGGAATGAACTGTGCCAGCTATTCCACCTCATCAACTATGTGAACAAGAAGATGCACCTGAATGGTTAGCATTGTAGTAGGAAAATGTTTCTCAAACATGCACACAAGCTCCGCAGCATTTATTTGGCGAATGGTATGGAGTCTACGTTGATCTCCTTTTGTGAGATCCATTGCACCAGCTTTGCAAGTTTGTAGATTGTGTTACGGATGTCGAGAGACAAACATCCCTCAATGGCAACCGGTAAAATAAACTGTAAAGTATGTGCAGCAATGATATTAAAGTCCACATTTTATGCAATGATATTAAAGTCCACTATGAACGTACCTGACACATTTTATGCCAATCGTGTGACTTCAAACCGGTAAGCGTTCCTTCTTTAGTGAAACACGTTCGGAGCGAGTGCATTACGCCAGTGGGGGTCCGCAAAGATCGAATGGCCTCTTTTACTTTGCGTTCTTGGGCTCCTGTGAAAATCCATGGTGCTTTAGGGAGTTTTATCGATCCATCAGACGCTGTTTGCGGCCAATATTGCTCCATACGATCCACATTTCTAAGGTCAACTCTGGCTCCCAAAGTATCTTTCTTGCCGGTCAAATGGTCCCATAGTAGATTACCCACATTCTTGAATATGTGCATTGGATCGAGCAAGTGATTGATCATGAGTCGGGGCCAGTATGGTAACTCGTACCATAGAGATAGTCTCTTCATCCCTGGAGGCAATCCGTCATCGCACATCTCCTTCTGCTCTAACCATGCTTGTGCAGACATCCTTGGTGGCTCTCTTCCCAAAAAGCCGTCGCGTAACACATGATTCTCTGGAAGATACGCTTGATGACCTTCGTAGATTTGCTTCTTCAGTGAGGGTGCCCTACGTGCATTCAGTCTAGGTCCACATGTGACACATGCTCTATATCCGCTTGTTTGAAGCCCTGCATGTATACACATGATAATAGATCAACTATGGAAAAAAACAATATTTACAGTGTCTGAGTGAGGAGTGTCAATAGATCACCTGAGGTGCACGGAGATCAGAACCACCGGGTTATAATCTCGTCTTTATTGGTCAATACCTATATTTGTGGGTACAAGAAATCTACACACCCACGTACGTCTACATGATACTGCATGTAGTGGACAAAATCCCTTTGCCTCTTCTCTAGCTGTAGCACTTCACTTCATCTTAACATCTTTTCACAGTAGATCTTTTCACTGTTCGTCTAACTCTAAACCCTAAACCGTAAGTAATTCTTGCGTGGACTCGATCTAACGTAAATAAGCGTAAATCTAAATAAACGTAAATCTAACTAAAAATAAAGCTAAATCTAATTTAACGTAAGTCTAATGACTAGAGGTTGTCTAGATGGTCATTGTGTCGGGGATGTAGTGACTCTTGCCGCCCTGAAGATCCACCTTCTTCCCTATCTTCTGAAGACATTTCACCAGTACTTTTGGATCGACGGAACCCACCATGAGTGAAGGCAGCAATACCCTATATTCCATTGAGGCTTTTCTCACCCGCTTCATGCAGGCATCGCAGTCTATGGAGACCTAAATCTAATCTCATATAACGTAAATCTAAATCTAACTTAAATAAATGTAAATCTAGTTAAAAATAAACCTAAATCTAATTTAATGTAAGTCTACATATAACCTAATCTTTAACGTCTTTTAAGATAGTTTCCTACGACGTTATAACTCTCTTCTCTTGTGTGTGTGCGCGTGTGTGGATGTATGTGCCAATAAAAAGAGATAAATGGTATAACCTTTCTATCACCCATGCCAAGTATGATAGATTGATTATGCCATTTCCCTCTTGAATAATAGGTCTTCAGTTCAACTCCTCGTCGGCTAGATCTTTAGGTCTTTTAATTTTAATTAGTTTCCTACGACGTTAAATTAGTTTCTCTCTCTTTCTCTCTCAATGTGTGTGCGTTTTTTTGGATCGTATGCATGTTTTCTCTCTCTTTTCCTCTCTCAATGTGTGCGTTTTTTGTTTATGCATGTTCTCTCTCTCTTTTCCTCTCTCAATGCGTGCGTTTTTTGTTTATGCATGCTCTCTCTCTTTTTCTCTCTCAATGTGTGTGTGCATTCTTTGTTTATGTATGTGAGTGTGCGTTTTTGTTTTTGTTTGTACTCTCTCTCTCTCTCTCTCTCAAAAACACTATGTGTGTGTGTGTATGTGTGTGTGTGAGAGAGGGAGAGAGAAAGAGGGGAAGGGAACATGAGAATGAGGAGAGGGAAGGAGCATACCTGGCTCTCCTTCCTCTCCTCGTGTGTGTGTGTGTGTGTGTGTGTGTGTGTGTGTGTGGAGAAGAAAAAGAGAGAGAGAGAGAGAGAGAGAGAGAGAGAGAGTGAGGGAGAGCGTTACCTGCTCCTTGCTTGAGGGCGCCGAAAAACTCAGATCTGAGATCTGAGTTTTTGGGCGCGCTCGGTTATTTTTTTACACCAGTCGGCGTCGCTATGAGCGTCGCAAATTTACAAAGAAATTTACGACGCTCATAGCGACGCTTATAGCGACGCTCATAGCGACGCCGGGAAATTTTTTTTCGAGCGTCGCTGTGTGAGCGTCGCTAATATGAAGAGCCTCTTGTAGTGGAGATCCGGAGATCCTTTGTAGTGAGTTTGGTGAGTCTCCTCCTCTTGGATTTCAACCAAGGAAGCTCTAGGAGGATCTTGGCGGTTGTTCTTTTGGGGACAAGCGTGGTACGCATGCCCTTGTTCGCCGCACTTGAAACACCGGTTATCCTTGCGATAACGGTCAAGCTCTTTAGGAGAGAGTTTGTTTTTACCTTTGTAAACTCCCTTCTCTTTAGCTTTGTTGGAGTTGCCCTTAGGAGACTTTTGGACATTGTCCTTCCCCTTAGGCTCGTTGGAACCCTTGTTTTTCGTGGGCTTATTATTTCTTTTAGCCCCCGTTTGGAAATTGATTCGAGAGGCCACCATAGTATGGTGTATTACCGCCAATATGGTACGTGGCCTTTGGGAGTTGACATACTCCGCCATTTCTTCGGTTAAGCCCGCACAAAATTGTTGCTTTTGCTCTCCAAAATCCAACTTTTTGAAGACAGTGGCTTTGAGTTGTAGGTCCCAAAACTTGTCTACATATTTGTGGATGGATTCATAGGAAGAGAGCTTTAAGCTTCGCCATTCGGTGAGTACTTTGTCTTCGGCATCGGTGGCCAAAAACTGCTTCATAATGGAAGCTCTTAAAGCTTTCCATGTTCGTGGAGCTTCACCGTTGGCCCGTAGGCTAGACCACCATTTCCTAGCGGACTTTTGAAAGTGCATAGCTACATGGCGTAGCTTAGAGGACTCCGTGAAGCCCTCATCTCCAAACGCCGCATCGAACTGTTGGATAAAGGACAAGACTTTGTCCGTAGCACCAAAGGTACCATCATAGGTAAGGAAAGAGATGCTCTTCCCTCCCTCTTTGAACTTCTTTAGCTTGGATGACCTCTTCCATGCGGCATAGGATTTCCTATTGCCTCTTCTTTTTGATGGTTCAAAGGTTGCACCATCACTTTCTTCAGAAGGTGAAGAATTTGAAGAAGGTGGAGAAGAGGGTGACCTCTTTCTCGTCTTTTTCTTGTCTTGATCTTCGTTGTCTTCACCATCACTTTCATAAGAGGAAGAGGATGAAGAAGATGGAGAAGAGGGTGTCCTCTTTCTCACCTTTTTCTTCTCTTGCTTTTTATCATCCATCTTTGAATCATGGCGTGGAGAAGAGTGTGATGGTCTTCTCCGCTTTGGTGGTGATGGAGAGCGTTTAGCCCGCCGTCTTCGTGGAGCCATCTCCGCCGAGGTGATGGGAGACTCACTTCTTTCTCGTTCCTTCGGTGGAGGCTCTTGAGTTCTCCTTTGGGAAGGAGATGCATCATCAAGAAGTAAATTCTTGAGCCCTTCGTATGGATTCTCTTCTTCTTCCCGAATCGGAGAGAGACCTCTTTTGGAAGACTCACAAGGAGGCTTCCTAGGTGTTCTCTCGTCATGGTGATGAGCTTGGAGAATCCCGTGAGCACGGAGCTGCCGTTGCACTTCACTTTGGAGAGATGGATTGCCCATGGCTTGTTGAAGCCTAGAAACAAGATAGTTAACAAGCATCGAAGCATCATTAGTAGCTTGCTCATTAGCAAAATCAAAGTTATCAACATTAATTTCACTCTCTTTACTATTGTCAACGATTCTAACAACTTTTAGGTGTAAACTTTTTAGGTGTACTTTGGCACTTCAAGCCCTAGTTGCTACTCCTCTTTATCCCTTTAGAAAAAGCACTCAAGCTACTGTACCCGCGGCTCGAATACCATTAATTGCAAGGAATAGAAGAGAGGGTCTTTCAACACCAAAACAGTACCGGCTCCTGTCAAGCTTCTAATAGCTCAATAGTGGTTAAGCCGTAGGCAAGCCCCGTAGGACTCCACTATTAAGACCATAGCTCTCGAAGGTGATGCCCCGTTAACTGCACGAAGGCAGGCGCACTGCAAGGCTGAAAAATCCCTATTCTACTTATTCACAGGCAATTAATAATACCAACCATTTATAGCTAGCTTGAGGACCTCCCTTCTTGAGCAAGAAAAGAGAAACCTTGTGCTCTGATACCAATGTAACATTTAATGGCCTAAAAACTTGTGTGTAGCGGAAACTAGCATGAACATAGTGGACATTTCATTAGAATAGATTCCTAATGAGAATTACAAGAGTTCTTGGGTGGAGAGAGCAACAAAAAGCATAACACCTAGTTAGATAGCATGAACAATACTTTCAAAAGAGAGAGAAATTAAGCTATTGACAACAGTTGAGAACCGGATTTGCATGGAGCCGGTCCCCCCTCCACGGTCCCCCCTCCAAAAGGCTTTGTATTACGGTTTTTCCCATCAAGAGAGACATTGTACAATACAATTCTTTGTGTTCCTTCAAGACTAGCTAGTGCAATGAAGATGAAAGATTCATGCACTAAGCAAAACACTTAGCAAACACAACATCAATTATCCCCGGTCTCAGACCCAAGACCTCACACACCTTCGAAGATGGTGAGAGCTAGCAGGGTAGAGTAGATTGAGAGGAAGAAGGAGTATCTTACGAGAAAGATGTACATCTCCTCACATAATCACTCATATTAGCATAGCTTAGCTTAGTAATTAGCTTGGTAGAGGAGATAAGCATGCATTGAAGCTTGGCTCTTGGTTGGATTTGCATCCACATGCCAAGAGTGTGTCGATGTAGGCTTCTATCTCACAAGCTTGGAGTAGGTGATGAGCTCTCCATTAAAGCTTGGGAAGAGATAGTCTTCTTTTCTTCACACATAGACTGTGTGTGAGTGTGTGTGTTAATGCCTTGCAAGAATCAGCCCCCTCTCTCTCTTGGGCGAGCCCTCTTGCTATTTTGCTCATGCTCTATCCTCATTGGACCTCCCCAAGTCAAGCCAATGACTATTAAGCAGCATAAGTGATAGCCTTCTGACATGTGTCTCCCTTTCCCCTTTTGTGAGAGCTTTAGGTAATTTAATAATTCAAGTAAACTCTCATTGGACCCCTTTGCCTCCTGGCCAATAGGAATCAGGCAAGCCATTGGGCTGCTGAATGCTCATTGGACCCCTTGGGAGACTGTCCAATAGTCATCTAGGAGACTTAATTCTCATTGGTTCTTTTAATAAGTGTTTTTAAATTAATTAAACTAGATTTACTCTAGCCTAATTCTCATTGGTCCACCTCCAAGGTCATCCAATAGGAATTGGGTACACCTTGTGGGCATTTGGCCTAGGGAGCTGACATGTGTCCCTGATTCCCTTTGTGTAAAGGGAGCTTGTGTGTGTGTGTGTGTGTGGATTTCTCTCTCATCCCCTACATGCTAGGTTCGCCCCCTCCTATGTAGGGATGTACAAAGACTTTTTTGGTCACACACAAAGCATCCAATTCCCTTAAGGTTGACCTTTGGACACAACCTTTGAATTTTGGAACCTTAGCATTTTGGAAGTCTTAATGGGCTGAACTTTAGAGTCTTTTTAGCCCATTGTTGCACATGGCTCTTTTGCAGATGGCCCCCCTTTTGGATCCCTTTTTTCCCTCCTTTGGATCCCTACTATGGCCGGTCTGCTAGCTTAACCAATATTCTAACTTTTTCTCCCCTGGCACTTCCCCATATTAAATGATCAGTTTAACATAAGAAAATCATTTAGGAGAATTAGATATTGATTATTATGACAGTCCTCATAATAATTATGGATGTATGCATACGTGGAGGAGGTTTGCATGCAAACTATATGAATATCGAAGAGAGAGACGCACAGAGAGAGAGAGAGAGGACGAGTTGACAAAGGCATGCATGTAGGGATGCCTTGCGAGCAAGATGTGATGCAAAGGCGTCTGCTTCACAAGGTAGAGGCGAATAAAAAATCTCTATCTCTCTCTCTCTCTCTCTCTCTCTCTCTCTCTCTCTCTCTCTCTCTCTCTCTCTCTCTCTCTCTCTCGTCTGCAGACTGAAGTTGCCCGCAAGGGAGAAGGCGCACAGGAGTTAAGGAGGGGCTACTTGGAAGAAGGCACACAAGCCACATGTCTAACTGGGCACACACAACTGTGCGCCTCCTATTCACGGCATCCCTTGTGAGCCTGACCAGCGACCATGCTACCTCACATTACACCCACCGTTGGCTGTTGAATAGTTGGTGCGCAAGCAAGCTGCGTTCTCTTGCTAGATGGTTGTGGGCGAGGCTGCAAGCGGAGGTTGTTGGGAAAGGCGTGATCTCCTTCTGTAGACAGTAGAGGACAAAGGGCATGCCGGGGTGGGGAAAGGGAATGTGAGAAGGGTATCTCCAAACTATTGGGGTTTTTTGCCTGTGAAAGGCCATAGGGTTCATTGTGCAAGGTTGTTGCAACACTGAGGCCGTTGGATTCTTTGGTTGGATGAGCGCCACATAGCAAGGGTCTTTGTAAAATAGCTTTGTTGTCCCTTCAATCGTTTCCTTACACCTTCTTTGAGAGACAAGTATCCCTAAGGGATTCAAAACTCTAGTGAATAGAAAGCTAAAACTTTGGAATATAAATCTATTCTCCAAGGTAGCATTTACTTTCTCTGCATGCTTGAAAATGACTCTAGAGATCAAAACATTAAACAAAATATTAATAGGAGTTTTATCTTATGATGAAGTCTTCGAGAAAGTCTTTTTGTCTAAGCAGAAAGTTTCCTCCTGATACAAATACAAACTAGAAATACTAGTAGAAATTTTCAAATTTGCAAAATATTTGAACTATTTTCTAGTATATTTTATCAGGTTTTTTCCCTTTTGCCATCCTTTGCAACCGGCTAATCTCGATTTTCAATCGGCTTAAGCCTAAGCTCATACACACCTTTCTCAAACACTGAGGTATTGATAAACGATTCTCTCATTTGAGGATTTCTAAAAAATTCACTTCACTAAATTGTTCAATTATTTTCTATGCTTATTTAAAAGCATTAAAATATTCTTTTGTTTTGATTTTTAATGTGTCTTTTTATTTTACTTCCTTTTTGTTTTATTTTGTTTCAAAATACTGATGTGCAATGTGCACCATTTACCTTATTATTGAGGCCCCTTCATAATATATAGGCCATTTGCGAGTAGCGGATACGACTAAAAGAAAATAAAAAAAATGACATGATTGAGACTTGCCTTAAATGTTATTTAGAGTTTATAATATTAAATGGATCTTTTTATTTCACCTTTCGTTTCGCATCCTCACATGGCTTGACTTCTCTTGCATTCTATTCTTCTAGAATGCTAAATTGAAGCTTCACCTTACATAATTCTAGTAAATTCTATACAGACATACATATATACACATATACATACATCAGAAATGTACACACACACACACATATATTTATGTACTAATGTCTATTAAACCTACCTTTTTTTATGAAGGCATTAAAAAAGAAGTCCTTAAATAACAAGACATTAGGTTGAGAGTTTATAGCATAATCCGTCGTTGAAGACAATGGCAGGGGTCAAATCAACCAATAAGCCGTTCTGGAACCGCTAGTTTGTAATTGTGTGTGTATATGGATAATACAATACAATTTTATATTAAAACAATACAATTACAACATTGATGAAGACCTACTTTCGATAAATCTTTCCTCCCCCCTTACCTTCAACAACCCATCGCGAGTCCTCACCTTGTTTTAAAGCGGAGCCACTAAGGAAGTATGGTTCAACTTCAAGAAGAAGAAAAAAGTGTTTCCCAATTGTTGAAGGTCCTCAAATTCTAGCAACTAGGCCGGAGTTCTCGCTCGTTTCCACCTTCCAAGCTCTACTCTACCCTATCGACTTTGCCCTAGTTGCCCATTCTGTGCACCCAACGCTATAGTTGCTCTCGATGCCGTGATGCCTTGCACGACTCAAATTCTCTCTCCTGTTTGATTTTTCTCCCAAGTCTTGCTGATTTACTCTGTTCACATGCCCGGCCTGCTTGAGAATTTCGTACAGATTCCTTTTGCTTGATTCTCTCTAAGATTCCAAGCTTTGCACTGCCTGTAGAATTTGCCCAAATTCTCTACTGCTTTGCTTGAATTGCTCCATATGCTCGTTTTGCTTTAAGGCTTCAACCTCCCCCAAAATTTCTCTGCTTGTTTTTGTCCAAGCTGCCATAATTTTTGTAGATCTCGCTATTATCCTCAATTATGTCTTCTCTGTGGTTTGCTTGCCTTTGGATTGCAAATGCCCGCTACCTGCTGATGCCCGACTTCTCCCCTCCCAATATATATATATATATATATATATATATATATATATATAAAGGAAAAATTACCAAAATACCCCTCTAATTTTTGGAAATTCCCAAAATACCCTACAATTTTCAAAAATTCCCAATATGTCCTTCAAATTTTCCAAATTGTCAAAATACCCCTGGTTGTGAGAGTAAATTTATCCAAAGATAAAAACATTTGTAGCTTTTCATATGAAGACCGATTGTCTATCAATACAAGAATTTGAGCTGGTTATGTAGGCTTTGGAGATGAATTTCTTCATTATTTTTAGACATAATTGTCTTTTTTCGGGAAGTAATTTGTGACAAATTACATGCTAAGCACTAAACAACGGATCTCCATTGTAAAAAAAGAATAAAGATTAGAAAATCGTGAACAATCCAACTAAAATAGATACAAGGGTATTTTGGGAATTTTTGAAATTTGAGAGGTATTTTGGGAATTTCCACAATTAGAGGGGTATTTTGGTAATTTTCCCTAAAATCTATCTATCTATCTATACTATAATAAAAGGGGGAGGGATTCCGACTTTCCCTTCCCCCCCCCCCCCCCCCCTTGACACTCGTCATAAGCTCCTCACTCAGACACTTTCAGGCAGTGTAATCTGAGCGAAACAGTGGGAGAGAGAGATAGCCCTAGCACAACGTGCCGGGCGGCTAGTCTCCAGCCACAATAGGATTCTCAGGAATCTTCCACTGTTGGTTGCCATTCTTGAGCACAACTGCTCTGGCCAGCACTCCAAAGATTTTTTGTGAAGAGCGTCGCTCTGATTGGGTGGGAGGCAGACGCTAGCTATAACTGGAACATGTGGGGCATGGGCTACACCGGTCAACCAGCCAATTGCCGGCCAAAAAGGGGGAGGCACACGTAGACTCTCGCCCCTGTAGGATTTGTTTTGGCTGGCTGGCTGCACTCGTTGTGCTCGTGCTAAGAGAGAGAGAGAGAGAGAGAGAGAGAGAGAGAGAGAGAGAGAGAGAGAGAGTTCGAAGCTTAGAAAGCTAGAGTTTGGAGCTCACAACAGGAAGCCGTCAGATCAGCCAGAAGCATTGATGTAGCCATCTTCTCTCCGATCATGCCGACTGAGAGAGAGAGAGAGAGAGAGAGAGAGAGAGAGAGAGAGAGAGAGAGATGCGGAGCTTTTCATAGTCGAGTCCTAACCCGTTGTAGAGAGAGAGATGCAGAGCTTTTCATAGCCGAGTCCCGACCGGTTGTAGAGAGAGAGAGAGAGAGAGAGAGAGAGAGAGAGAGAGAGAGAGAGAGAGAGAGAGAGAGAGATGCGGAGCTTTTCATAGCTAATAGAGAGAGAGAGGGAGAGAGATGCGTGCGCCAAGGGGTAGCTATGAAGTAAGCTCTCTGCACCGTTCAATCATGAGGGCTTTCTTGCAGCTACACTCTTCTTTAGCTGCAGAGATGACCATGAGTCGCTGAGAATGAGTGTGCCTCACAGAGAGAACCTACAGCCTTTTGCTCACCATAGAATGCAGGCAGAGGCCATGAATGGGAGATCGTTATCGGCAAGATGCTTTAGCATAGAGAGAGAAGGCACAATTGCAGACATTGGAGCGTCGCCCTCACGCTGGCCTTGGCCTGAGTGCAATATCTTCGCTACATCCCTACATCTACGAGAGCCTGTTTTTGCTTCTCCACAATTGTCTGCACAGGTACTCAGGTAAAAATCATTTTGAGAGAGTCAAAAGCTCCTCTGTGTGTGTGTGTGTGTGTGTGTGTGTGTGTGTGTGTGTGTGTGTGAGAGAGAGAGAGAGAGAGAGAGAGTTACCTACGACTCCGTTCTGCAAGTAGTGAGTATGAGTGTTTGAGAGAGTCAAAAGCTCCTGAAAATTGAATTGTTGGGAGGCATTTTCCACCTCCGAAGAGCTTGTTAAGTATGGAGCCTGATTTACCCCTTGTAATTTTCTGTGGTAAAAACGCACATTTGTAAGGCCCCCATTATGAGGAGAAGCCATCGTGCATGAAGAAAAATAACTCGCCGAAAAATAAAATCACTCGCTGGAAACCAAAATTTTCACGGCCAATCTCGAGCAATTGGCTTCGCCGGAATAGTATGGCCAGCCAACGGCAGCCGAAAAGTGGTTGAAAAACGACCGGTCGGTTGGCCGGTTGGCCGGTTGTCAAAGGCCGGTGGCCGATGGTCGGAAGTCAATGGCCGATGGCCGAATTCAAAAGCGGACTTGTCTTCTCAAGGGCAGCCACACATGGGCGGATTGGAGGGTCCGATTTGGACTTATCTACACAAGGGCGGCTACACATGGTTGCCTCTCATGAGAGAGGGCAACCCTTTTGGCCGATAAAAGGAGGCCATTTCTACACACATTTTATAGTGTGAAGTTGATGCAACAAGGTGAGTGTGAGGTGGTGAGAGTGAAGCAAGGCGGAAGATCTATTAATGATATAATCCCTTTGTAAACTACTTCTTGTCTTGAAGTACTAAATCCATTGAGTGGTTGCTTTCTCGTGGGCGTAGCCCACATTGGGTGAACCACGTATATCGTGTGTACTCTCTCTCTCTCTCTCTCTCTACTCTATAATTCTCTTGTGTGTGTAAATTATCTCTCTCCATTAAGTAATCTACTCAATTATCTACTTAGCTACGTCATATTTCCTACCAGAGCTGGGGGGGCTGCCAATTGAGAGAGAGAGAGAGAGAGAGAGAGAGAGAGAGAGAGAGAGAGAGAGGAAAACAGCATGTAGCGTCTCCCTAGTTCCTCCCTATTGACGTCCTCACACCCTGAGAGATACCTACTATAATTTCTGGTATGTATTTCGAGGTCCCGTTGCATGGTGTTGTAGCACTGCAAGGCGGGTGTGCATGCTCCATTAGATGAGACGTTGGTAGATGTCACCCTCCAAGAACGCTACTCTGCAATCCCTTTTGAAGTTATCTTCTGCGGAAAAAACTGGCGCTCTATTCCACAACTGGCGCTCTATTCCACTACCTGATCCCTTAAACTACTACTTGATTTCTCCCTATGTAGGAGGCTCTCTAGCTAATAGAACAGCTCTTTCGGAGGATCTCACTGCATGTTGATTGTTGGGATGAGCACCTTGATCCGGTTGGTCATTCGACAGTGGTGAACTACCAAGTTTATGCAAGCTTTCACCCCGTCGATTCTTCCCTCTATCATGGCATGCACGGTTGTTGCAACACTATCGTGTTTGGCGCGCGTTTCCTTGGACCACTCTCTCTCTCTCTCTCTCTCTCTCTCTCTCTCTCTCTCTCTCGACCTCGGTACCCTCCAACAAGATTGGCGTCGACGTTGCTCCCGTGCTGCCTCTATCTTGCGTTGTAGTCATCGCACAACTTGACATGTTTCCGCCCTCCCCAAAGTTTTTTTAAAATGATTTTCATTATCATGCACACTAAACCTAGGTTTTTAATACTATCACCCGGTGCTGGAATTATTATTTTTTAACCTAAACCTTGGATAAAGAATTCTTATTTTTATTATCAAAGACCCAGTGCACAGAAGATGGCGCTTTATCAAGTTTTTAAAAAAAATGACTTCAATATCTATCCAAATTACCGATAGCTGGCAACAAAGAGAGAGAGAGAGAGAGAGAGAGAGAGAGAGAGGTTTTTAATACTATCACCCGGTGCTCGAATTATTATTTTTTTAAACTAAACCTTGGATGAAGAATTCTGATTTCGATTATCAAAGACCAAGTGCACAAAAGATGGCGCTTCATCAAATTTAAAAAAATGACTTCAATATCTATCCAAATTACTAATAGCTGGCAAAAATAGAGAGAGAGAGAGAGAGAGAGAGAGAGAGAGAGAGAGAGAGAGAGAGAGAGATTACATGAAATGCAATGACATATTATCGTCTTCAAAAGGTCAAAATGACCAATGAGACCAGACCGGTACAAATTGGTGAATTTGGTACCATGTTTGGGTACATAAAATAAAGTAAAATAAAATGAATGAATGAGAGAGAGAGAGAGAGAGAGAGAGAGAGAGATGAGAGATGAAATGATATATTAATGTCTTCAAAAGGCCGATATAGATATAGGGAGGGGGGATTGACAAATGAGAGAAAAAAGGTAGAGAGAGAGAGATCAGAGAGAGAGAGAAGAGGAGGACAAAAAGAAATGGAGAGATAGGTACATAGAAAAAGAGGGATAGGGATAGAGAGAGAGAAATTAAGAGAAGCAGGGATACGAAGAAATGTGGAGAGAGAAGAGATAGAGATGGAGAAATAGAGGGATAGATATGGTGAGATAGTGTGTGTGTATATATATATATACTAGCTCGCGCGACCCGCCTACCGGCGGGTCTCGCTCGCTCTTAAAATGACACACACACGATCAACACTATCACCAATAACCTACGGATACTTTTTTATCCATTGTTCAAATGCCAGTTCTTGTCTCACTCTATCTTTGGCCCCTTGAGACTACTCCTGTTATATTTAACCTTTTTGCATCTTTCTCTTCTCCTTCCCCCTTTTGCGCGCGCGCGCACACACACACACACACACAGAGATTACATAAAAGAACATCACTAAAGAGACATATTTCAAACAAAAAAAGTTTTTGTCTACATTATTGCCAAAAAGGCTAAGGAATTTATCCGCATAGCACTCTTAATCGCGCTATTTCAACAGGATCAAGATATTGAGCTGGATCTCTACTACACACTTCTCTTAAATCTATTTTTTGGACCCAACTTAAGTAAATCTTGCTCGCTCTTACCATGACACACATGATGTTTATAAGACTTGGATTTGTCATTGCTCACAAAAAATGCCTTTAACCCATATCTCATTGGTGTATGACCTTGTACAAAGTGGGTACCATATGACCATATTCTAAGTACCAGATAGTTTGTCCCACTTCGCCATTGGGGGGGGGAGAGAGAGAGAGAGAGAGAGAGAGAGAGAGAGAGAGAGAGAGAGGAATGGAAAGTCGCAAGATCACCGGAGGCCCTCCAAACTGGCCATTATCTTAAGTGTCTCAAGTCATTTTAGCCTTCAGAAGACATTAATATAACATTTTAGTTAATCTCTCTCTCTCTCTCTAGAGGACACCCACATGATGTCACACGTTTCTCCTCATACTCATACATCATTACACTTTTATGCTTTTTCTCTATTTTTATGACATCTCTATCTATTTATCTCTCTTATCCCTCTATTTTTATCTCTTTATTCTCTCTTTTGATCTTTCTCCTTCTCCAATTTTACTCTTTGTTCTCTTTTTCATCTCTTTCTTTCTCTACCCTATCAAGTCTCTATCTCTTTATTTTCTACCGTTCGAGGATGAGTTGCAGCATATATCATTTTAGCATTTAGAAGATGTTAATATGTGACATGCCATTCCAGCTCTCGATAATGTCTCTCTCTCTCTCTCTCTCTCTCTCTCTCTCTCTCTCTCTCTCTCTCTCTCTACAAACCTCGTATCAGATTCACCATGGTGTAACCATTTGGTTTTATACGTCATTTCAGCATTCAGAAGATGCAATTAATACAACATTTCATTCCAACGCACAATAATGTCTCTCTCCTTTTTTTTTATTAACGTTCTTGGGAGCCCATTTCCTAAAAGGGAGCTAATACTGAGTGAGCATGAGCATGCATGAGAGAGAGAGAGAGAGAGAGAGAGAGAGAGAGAGAGAGAGAGAGAGAGAGAATCTCCATGCCTACCACTTGGGAAGGTTGCATGTGTAGAGGCAATAACCATTTGAGTTGTCTACAAAGCATGTCAATCCATGCAAAGAGGCCATGAAGGCCGCATTGTCACGTATGATAAAAAGACTGAAGCTATGCCATTTTTTGGCTTTGGGGTCATATAATAATCCCTCTGTCCTTAGGAAATGAAATACCAAGGTGCAGATAGAGCCCTACATATGGTTGAATAGCCTTGATGACCTGATAGCCTTCCATCGAGTGCACACCGCACTGGAACAAAAGATGCTTGAGATATGCAACCATGCGAGGATTTGATTGAACATCTTATTGGGAAGGGAAAGGAAGGCATCCACCCCAACGTATTGTGCATCATAAGAGACTACCTGTGGGGCCGCATTCTGCCTCTAAAGGGATGATATGAAGCAGTACCCATTTGACCAGCTGCAGCTGCCACCCCAATCCCACTCACTTATCTCTTTTGGTCAAAAGCTCTGACATGAACGCATCAGTGAGAGTCTCCATCTCAAAAATCAAGGATATGGTATAAGGAGGAGTGTGAGCTTGAAACTCGAGGATGCGGCATTTTGCTCCTGTAGAAGGAGGTAAATGGGAAGAGCACCATAGTTGTTAAAGAAACCTGCATGTGGGTAATATTGTATGCAATATGAGAGCAATAACCTACAGAGTCGTAGAAAATGTGAATTTGTGCATGTGAGTACGTGACGCGCCTTCTTGGTGGTTTTGAGGAGCCGTTAGCGTATAAAATTATAAAGTTTAGATTTTTGTCCCAAAATGTGGGAAGCTTTCGGCCTCTGGATGAAAGAATATGGCTTGTTATGAGGATGGAAGTTGAAGACATGCACGGATGCATAAAGGGAGGTTAGCTC
Organism: Adiantum capillus-veneris; assembly: GCF_014529385.1. NCBI lineage: Eukaryota > Viridiplantae > Streptophyta > Polypodiopsida > Polypodiales > Pteridaceae > Adiantum > Adiantum capillus-veneris. The sequence continues at coordinate 114,134,803 of NC_140960.1, forward strand.
ATGATTCCTTTGCTCAGTTGGTCAGCATAAGGAGCAACATCATGCTTGGTCATTGACAGAGGGGGAGGTGTGTGGCGCTTTGGTGGCACTTTGGGCACGATCAACTTACAATTGACCAAGACGGAAGCTATGCAGAGACCTACCTGACTGGCTGCGTGTCCCATTTCTAAAGTACACATATTCTGCTCTAGAGAGTGCTCAGCCTCCTGCCCTTGCTTTGCGCCATCTACAGTGCCTTTCCCGGGACACAACCATGGAAGCTCGCAACTGTATTTTGCCACTGCAGCCTAGGGTGTTGCTGCTTCCATCAGTAACACACCCTTGCTTCGCATCCGTTGAAAAAAGCCACATTTGGACATATCCTACCCTCCATGCGCTCCTTGTGTAACCCAGCGGCACGCTTGTGTAATGCCACATGCCTTCAAGGTGCACGTGTACGTGATTGCATAGGAGAGATGCCCTCTCTTTGCATCTACTGAAAACAACTCTTTTCCTTTCTAACCTTGACCCTGTTGGACATATCTTGGAATCAATGCACTCCATGAGACAACATGCATCTGGAGAGACACCCACGCTTCGCATCAGCTGAAACAACCCAGATCGTATGTGATTGCGTCTGGAGAGACACCATAGCTTCACATCCACTGAAAAATGCCCAGAGTTCCTTGGCCTTGCCTATTTCGCAATCGGTGCATTTCAAGAGACGACATCTAGAGAGACACCCTCACTTCGCATCAGCTGAAGACAACCCAGATCGTATATGATTGCATCTGGAGAGACACCATTGCTTCAAAACCGCTGAAAAACGCCCAAAGCTCCTTAGCCTTGCCCATTTCGCAATCAGTGCATTTCAAGAGACGACATCCAAGACAGGAAGCTCCTCAAGCTTATGAAGTGGACCACATTTGGCATACATGTCGACCAAGGCAGTGCCAAGCATGACATATCGTGCAATCAATGCACTCCATGAGACAACATGTTGCTGGACAGACTCCTTGGCAAAATGTGGGAAGCTTTCGGCCTCTGGATGAAAGAATCAGGCTTGTTATGGGGATGGAAGTTGAAGACATGCACGGATGCATAAATGCGAGGTTAGCTCATGATTTCTTTTCTCAGTTGGTCGGCGTAAGGAGCAACATAATGCTTGGTCATTGACAGAGGGCAAAGTGTGTGGCGCTTTGGTGGCACTTTGGGCACGATCAGCTTGCAATTGGGCAAGACGGAAGCTACGCAGAGACCTACCTGACTGGCTGCCTACCCCATTTGTAAAGTACACAGATTCTTCTCTAGAGTGCTCAGCCTCTTGCCCTTGCTTTGCGCCATCTATAGTGCCTTTCTCGGGACATGACCATGGAAGCTCACACAGGTATTGCCACTACAGCCTAGGGTGTTGCTGCTTCCATCAATAACACACCCTCGCATCGTATTCGTTGCAAAAGCCACATTTAGACATATCTTGCAATCCTGCGCTCCTTGTGTAACCCAGCGAAACGCTTGTGTAATGCCACATGTCTTCAAGGTGCATGTGTACGTGATTGCATTCGAGAGATGCTCTCTCTTTGCATCTACTGAAAACAACTCTTTTCCTTCCTAACCCTAACCCTATTGGACATATCCTGGAATCAATGCACTCCTTGAGACAACATGCATTTGGAGAGAGACACTCGCTTCGCATCAGCTCAAAACAGCCCAGATGGTATGTGATTGCATTTGTAGAGACACAATCGCTTCGCATCCGCTGAAAAATGCCCAGAGATCCTTGGCCTTGCCTATTTCGCAATCGGTGCATTTCAAGAGACGACATCTAGAGAGACATCCTCGCTTCGCATCAGCTGAAGACAGCCCAGATCGTATGTGATTGCATCTGGAGAGACATGATTGCTCACATCCACTGAAAAACGCCAAGAGCTCCTTGGCCTTGCCCATTTTGCTATCAGTGCATTTCAAGAGACGCCATCCAAGACAGGAAGCTCCTATATCTTATGAAGTGCACCAGATTCGGCATACATGTCGACCAAGGCAATGCCAAGCATGACATATCTTGCAATCAATGCACTCCATGAGACAACATGTTGCTGGAGAGACACCTTGGCAAAATGTGGGAAGCTTTCGGCCTCTGGACGTAAGAATACTGCTTGTTATGGGGATGCAAGTTGGAGACATGCACAGATGCATAAATGGGAGGTTAGCTCATGATTTCTTTGCTCAGTTGGTCGGCATAAGGAGCAATAGAATGCTTGGTCATTGACAGAGGGGGAGGTGTGTGGCGCTTTGGTGGCACTTTAAGCCCGATCAGCTTCCAAATGGGCAAGATGGAAGCTATGCAGAGACCTACCTGATTGGCCGCGTGCACCAATTCTAAAGTACACAGATTCTGCTCTAGAGTGCTGAGTGCTCAGCCTCCTGAGACACGACCGTGGAAGCTCGCAACCGTATTTTGCCACTGCAGCCTAGGGTGTTGCTGCTTCCATCATTAACATACCCTCGCTTTGCAAAAAGCCACATTTGGGCATATCTTGCAATCCATGCGCTCCTTGTGTAACCCAGCACCACGCTTGTGTAATGCCACATGCCTTCAAGGTGCACATGTACGTGATTGCATTGAAGAGATGCCCTCTCTTTGCATCTGCTGAAAACAACTCTTTTCCTTCCTAACCCTGACCCTATTGGACATATCCTAGAATCAATGCACTCCATGAGACAACATTGATCTGGAGAGACACCCTCGCTTCACATCAGCTAAAAATAGCCCAGATTGTATGTGATTGCATCTGGAGAGATACCATCACTTTGCATCCGCTGAGAAATGCCCAAAGCTCCTTGCCCTTTCCCATTTCACAATCATTGCATTTTAAGAGACGACATCTAGAGAGACACCCTCACTTCGCATCAATTGAAGACAGCCCAGATCATATGTGATTGCATCTGGAGAGACACCATTGCTTCGCATCCACTGAAAAATGCCCAGAGCTCCTTGGCCTTGCCCATTTCGCAATCGGTGCATTTCAAGAGACGACATCCAAGACAGGAAGCTCCTCAAGCTTATGAAGTGCACCACATTTGGCATACATGTCGACCAAGGCAGTGCCAAGCACGACATATCTTGCAATCAATGCACTCCATGAGACAACATGTTGCTGGAGAGACACCTTGGCAAAATGTGGGAAGCTTTTGGCCTCTGGATAAAAGAATACGGCTTGTTATGGGGATGGAAGTTGAAGACATGCACGGATGCATAAATGGGAGGTTAGCTCATGATTTCTTTGCACTCCATGAGACAACATGCATCTGGAGAGACACCCTCGCTTTGCATCAGCTGAAAACAGCCCAGATCGTATGTGATTGCATCTGGAGAGACACCATCGCTTCGCATCCACTGAAAAATGCATAGAGCTCCTTGGCCTTGCCCATTTCGCAATCGGTGCATTTCAAGAGACGACATCTAGAGAGACACCCTCGCTTTGCATCAGCTGAAGACAGCCGTGATTGTATGTGATTGCATCTGGAGAGACACCATTGCTTCGCATCCACTGAAAAACGCCCAGAGCTCCTTGGCCTTGCCCATTTTGCAATCAGTGCATTTCAAAAGACGACATCCAAGACAGGAAGCTACTCAAGCTTATGAAGTGCACCACATTTGGCATACATGTCGACCAAGGCAGTGCGAAGCACGACATATCTTGCAATCAATGCACTCCATGAGACATCTTGTTGCTGGAGAGACACCTTGGCAAAATGTGGAAAGCTTTCGGCCTCTGGCTGAAAGAATATGGCTTGTTATGGGGATGGAAGTTGAAGACATGCACAAATGCATAAATGGGAGGTTAGCTCATGATTTCTTTGCTTAGTTGGTCGGAGTAAGGAGTAACAAAATTCTTGGTCATTGACAGAGGGGGAGGTGTGTGGCGCTTTGGTGGCACTTTGGGCCCGGTTAGCTTGCAATTGGGCAAGACGAAAGCTATGCGGAGACCTACTTGATTGGCTGCGTGCACCATTTCTAAAGTACACAGATTCTGCTCTAGAGTGCTCAGCCTTCTGCCCTTGCTTTGCGCCATCTACAGTGCCTTTCCTAGGACACGACCATGGAAGCTCACAATCGTATTTTGCCACTGCAGTCTAGGGTGTTGTTGTTTCCATCAGTAACATGTGATTGCATCTGGAGAGACACCATCGCTTCGCATCCGCTGAAAAATTCCCAAAGCTCCTTGGCTTTGTCCACTGCAAAAAGCCACATTTGGACATATCCTCCAATCCATGCACTCCTTGTGTAACCCAACGACACGCTTGTGTAATGCCACATGCCTTCAAGGTGCAATGTACGTGATTGCATTTGGAGAGATGCCCTCTCTCTGCATCTTTTGAAAACATTTCTTTTTCTTCTTGATCCTTACCTTGTTGGACATATATTGCAATCAATGCACTCCATGAGACAACATGCATTTGGAGAGACACCCTGGCTTTGCATCAGCTGAAAACGACATAAAGCGTATGTGATTGCATCTGAAGAGACACCCTCGCTTCGCATCCACTGCAGAAAGCCACATTTGGACATATCCTGAAATCCATGCACTCCTTGTGTAACTTGAAGACACGCTTGTGTAATGCCACATGCCCTCAAGGTGCAAGTGTACATGATTGCATTTGGAGAGATACCCTCTCTCTGCATCTACTCAAAATAGATCTTTTTCTTCTTGACCCTAACCTTGTTTGACATATCCAGCAATCAATGCACTCCATGAGACAACATGCATCCAAAGAGACACCCTCGCTTTGCATCAGCTGATAACAGCCCAGAGTGTATGTATTGCATCTTGAGAGACACCCTCTCTGCACACACGCTGAAAAACACCCATAGCTCTTTAGCCCTGCCCAAGTTGGGTATATCTTGCAATTAAGTGCATTTCGAGAGACGACATCCAGACTTTCCCTCAAGGTGCAAGTTTACGTGATTTCATTTGGAGAGATGTCCTCTCTCACCATGCATCTGCTAAAAACAGCTCTCTTGTTGACTCTGATCCTGTTGGACATATCCTGGAATCAATGCACTCCATGAGACAACATTGCATATGGAGAGACACCTCGAGAGACACCCTCACTTCGTATTATCTGAAAACAGCCGAAAGTGTATGCAATTGCATCTGGAGAGGCACCCTCGCTTTGCATCTGCTAAAAGCAACCCAGAGCTCCTTGGCCCTGCTCAAGTTGGGCATATCCCGCAATCAATGCATTTCAAGATACGACATCCCGGATAGGAAGCTCCTCAAGCACTTTTTGTGCTTTATGAAGTACACCACACTTGGCATACATTACCCTGACCCTATTGGACATATCTTGCAATCATTGCATCTATATAGACACCTAGAAAGACACCCTCACTTTAGTTGAAAACTGCCCAGAGTGTTGAGATTGCATCTGGAGAGACACCCTCGCTTCGCATCTGCTAAAAGCAACCCAGAGCTCCTTGGCCTTGCTCAAGTTGGGCATATCCCGCAATCAATGCATTTCAAGATACGACATCTCGGATAGGAAGCTCCTCAAGCACTTTTTGTGCTTTATGAAGTGCACCACACTTGGCATACATTACCCTGACCCTATTGGACATATCTTGCAATCATTGCATCTATATAGACACCTAGAAAGACACCCTCACTTTAGTTGAAAACTGCCCAGAGTGTATGAGATTGCATCTGGAGAGACACCCTCGCTTTGCATCTGCTAAAAGCAACCCAAAGCTCCATGGCCTTGCCCAAGTTGGGCATATCCCACAATCAATGCATTTCAAGATACGACATCCCCTCCTCAAGCACTTTTTGTGCTTTACAAAGTGCACCACATTTGGCACCCATAGAGCGACAAACAATCTCCCTCGTGCTGCCTGCGTAGCTACATAAGATGGGAGATAGAAGATTTTGCCGGCATGGCGTTGTGTGTCACAGAGAGCTAGGAGAGAGGGAGCCCTGCAAACATGTGAACCCACCCCCCGATGGTGCACGCGAGAGCCTCTCTGCTGGTCCAAAGCCCCTCAACTCCATCTCTCACCTACTCTCCCATTACAAAATCCCATTTCCATCCCCTATCCACACACACACACGGTGACACCACCCCTGGTGCATTGCACGCGCTAGATAGCAATGGAGAGACCCTCGGCTATCGTCGTGCTGAAGACGCTCACCTCATTCTAGTCGCGTTGGCACTGGCCCCTTCTGCATCGTGCTTTTGCTCCTCATGGTTGGCTACGAAGCTACGGAGTCTTGCGGGGTCTCTCTCTCTCTCTCTCTCTCTCTCTCTCTCTCTCTCTCTCTCTCTCTCTCTCTCTCTCTCTGTCTCTCTCTCTCTCTCTCTCTCTCTCTCTCTCTCTATTGCCGAGCACCAAACCACACTTGCTAGTTAAAGCTGGTTGCAACACGTGACTGGGGGAGGGGCCAGAATTCTTGCCCGCTTGTGTAATGCCCATATCAGCATCTTGTGTAACACCACATGCCTTCAAGGTGCAAGTCGTGATACCATGGAAATCAAGACATCCTCAATCAACCTAGGTTATGAAGCCTCTAAGTACATGTCATATCCACTCAAAGCAGTGGATATGTGCATATAGCAAGATAAACGTGCACTTGAAAACCATATCATGACCACACATTCAGATGCAAACGACAATCAAATAAATTATTTTCCTTTCCTGCAGGACAATGGGGTGTAACATACGGCCTTTCCTTGCTGATGTAAACTAAAAATCCCAATGAAAAGACAAACACCTTCTTCCAAAGCCGTGCAAGCCAATCCATCAATGTGAACCAAAGTTGCCATGAAATCTAATATGGCATCAAAACTGGCATTAGAAATAGAAGGTCTAAGCAACTTGCATACAAACAAAGCCAATGATTGAGCAACTACTCCTTGGAGCTTCTCACCCCTTTTCATCCTTGAGATGATGCTGATGATAGCAGCATGGAGCTTCACACACACATCCAGCTTGTCAAAGTTGTTGAATGATCCTAAGGCAACATGGCGTTGAGGATGATCAATGGCCAGATGGTGACATCACTGTTTTTCACTCACCTATCAAAAGCTGGTCAGTAGATATATACTTCGTTATCAAGTGGCTCAAAATCTGTGCACGTGATGATTGTGATGAATTGTGTGCGCAATCATGCCACCAGCAAAAAGGTCTCCACATAGCCCCAACTTGGTTCACATGTCCTGCCCCTAGCCCTGTATGGGCTACAATGTATCATTACTATTGAGTGGCGAGGTTGGGCCCAAGACCACATCTACAAACTCGTATAAATTAGCATGCAATAATCCTTTTCAAAGTACAAGCAAACCTGTCAAAAGTAATCACTACTTAAAATCACAACTACCAATAAATTCTAAGGCAAGCAAGCATACTAAATCATGTCCAAAAAGAACACATTGCATGATGGCTGAGAGATGTGACCAAAGAGAGAAATTGAAAGACATTCTGAAGATCTTATGCAGCTTCTAAAGACACACAAATACACTTTCATTAATGTCATACATTCATACCCTTAGGAAAACGATGGAAACTTGCTGCTTTTGAGAAATGCATACTGAAGTGTAGATGTGGACCTGCCATCTAGCTAACACTATTGCACATCATACTGCCAGGCTCTTGAACTTTGAAAGTTCACTGCTTTTGCCATGCTGGATAGTTATCTTTAGCTCCATGATAGAGAAGCCAAGAAGGCAAAGGCCGAGAAAATGCTTACTTGGAGAGTGAGCGCAGGAAGGGGATATCAATCATTTAACAGCCGGGCGGAGCTTTGGAGGTGAGAGGGGGTTGGGGTGGCCTATCTGTTGAAGACGCAGAGAGTGGACGTGTGCCTCCCCAATCTTGTCAGCAGACCCAGTACCTGATTTATTTATCTCAGTATTGACTTCTTTGTGAGGCTGCTTTCCAAGACGGTATTTCTGCAAAACACAGTATTGCTTCAGCGGGGCGAATGGCTGAAAAACTAGGGACAGAATATAAGCATAGTGACCTGCAGGTGGCTTTTTAGGTCCTATCGCAGCATTGTTGAGCACATTGAAGTAATGGGACTGCCTGCACTTGAAGTTGTATCCAGCCACCAATCTTTTGACTGGACGGGGAGAGAGAGAGAGAGAGAGAGAGAGAGAGAGAGAGAGAGAGAGAATGCCACAGGAGGACCTGCTCGTAGGAGCTTGCATCCCTCATCAACCTGCTATGCCATCATCGAGTATACCTCTCTCAAGGCTATGCATGCCTTCCTCCACCTCTGTGTCGCAAAGGATGGTGCATATATGTGTGATGAGAGAGAGAGAGAGAGAGAGAGAGAGAGCACCTTTCAAATTGGGGGTCGCAGAAGCGAACAGAGAGAGTGAGAGAGAGAGAGACAGAGAGAGAGAGAGAGAGAGAGAGAGAGAGAGAGAACATTTCAAATTGAGGCTGACAGAAGCCGTTCTAGCTGAATCCAAAGCTGTGTCGTGCCTCATTGACCTCTGAGGTTCACGGCCTCTCTTTCTTTCTCCCCCACTCTTTATCACGCGTCCTCTCTCTCTTTCTCTCCCTCTTTTGGAACGTCGCAGCTTGCGCCACGTGTAAAGGGTACTCCCCTCCGCCATATTATGTTAGTAGATATATAAGGAGTTTAACTAGGGGTATGGGTAGAGAGAAAGGGGGAAATAGAGGGGTAGAGAAAGAGAAATGAAAAAGAGAGATATAGAGAGGCCAAAATGACCATTACAAACTCGTGAATTTGATACCATGGTTGGGTATGAGTGATCACTGAAACTAAATATTACATTGAATTGTGATAATCATTTTTTGCATTTTTGTGATAGAGATAGAGAGATTTAGGTAGAGGCAAATAGATAGAGAGAGAGAGAGAGAGAGAGAGAGAGAGGAGGTGGAGGAGGAAAAGAAGTCGAGAGATAGGTAGAGAGAAGAAAGAGGGATAGGGATAGAGAGAGAGAAATGAATAGATGCAAGTATACAAAGAGAAGTAGGGGAATGGAGATTGATAGGGATAGATAGAGAGCATGAAAATATTTAGAAAGAGAAGAGATTACCCTAAACCTATGGTAAGAGGGGGGCGGAGAGAGAGAGAGAACCTTTATTGATCTACTTTTATGAAATTTTTCAAGAGCAAGGGGTTTGAGGGTAAGAGGGGCCATGCCGCCACCGAAGGCAATGCCGTTTTGACTAGACTCTAGAGGTGTGGGTGGGAGGCCCTAGGCCTTGGCCCAAGGGCCACCCAATCTCTACCCTACTCATAGCGCTCTCAATTCTCAGTGCAATGGCCTACGCACGTGCGCACGCACACACACACACACACATAGAGGATTCAAATTTCACTCTATCGCTTTCCTTGTTTCTTGAGATCACCCGGATCTTGCCTTGGTGCTTCATCATTTCCTGGATAGTGTTCTTGCTTCACAATGAGTGCCCACTAACTTATCACCCAATGAAAAAAAAAGTGCCTTAAAAACAATTAAAAATACATATGACATTTTTCACTAACAAAACGGGTATGGCCTTAGCTCTTTGGGTAGGACAAAAAGAGAGAAACAAAGCCTCAGAAAGTGTGAAGACAAGAAGGGGAGAGAGAGAGAGAGAGGTGGGAGTGTGTTTCAACTCGCGCGCGTGTGTGTGTGTGTGGGGGGTAAGGGTGTGCAGGTATCAAGCATAGTAGAGCTCTATCTCGGTCGCTTGCTCTCTCTCTCTCTCTCTCTCTCTCTCTCTCTCTCTCTCTCTCTCTCTCTCTCAACTCTCGAAAGGTGAGATCCTAGACTCTAGTAAAAATAAAAAATGCTTTTGGTGTTGCAGACTCACCTTTCAGTTGTGAGTGTGTGCAAAAGGGTCTTTCACATGCCTTGAGACCTCTGTCATGCTTGATCCATACCAAGCTCGAGATTCAAGCTTCCACTCTACTATCGAGCTCCAATTAGATCGTCATCGTGCGGGATTTGCTGTCTGGGTGGAACATACCTCTCAAGAGAAGAAGTAAGAGTGCTCCTTATTCATGTATATGTGTAATGAATAAGGGTAAGTGTGGTCAGTGAATGAACAGACACTAGATGTCCGGCTGCAGGCAAAGACATGCTGCCTTTACCCCAACAAATGTATGTACATTGTATTCCTCGAGCCCATTAATCCTTTGTGCATCACGCTCCCACATTTTAATAAGAAGTACACCATCGGCTTTGCTAGTTAGTTCAACTATGCCAGTCCTTGAATTCCATGGGGTATCCATTTCAATTCCAAAAGTTTCTATTTTCTTGAGGGACTTGCCTCTTCCTTGGCTATGTTTTCTTCATGAGACATGTTTTTGTTTTTCTTATTCCTATCCTCATATGCCTTGTGACACACATTTTGTTGCATAAGAGTGAGATCTTTCCAAACAAAAAAATTTTGCATCTTTCAAATAAATCCAACTATTAGCGAGGATACTCTTTCACTTGGTCTCATCCAACATGGTGTGTATGATTGATCGTTCTCCTGAGTTAGGAGCTCCTTGCTTACCCACTCTATGTGCCCCATAAACGATAACTCCCGACATGCCAATGTGGGCTTTGAAAAAATGTTCAATAATAATGGCAAGAATAAGAGGTGTCTCTGACTTATTTTTGGGAATTCCATGAATAATAATGTTCTTGGAACGTCGCCTCTGTTCTTTCAACTCCTCTACATCCACATTCTCAACATTATTTGTTTGGGCTATGAATTGCATGAGAGAGAAATTGGAAACCACATTGCTACCACAAACATCAGCCCAAGAATTATTTGTGCATACATTTTTCATCTTGTATACATCACGACTCATGGTGTCAAATTTTTCCTCTTTCAATACATGGTCATTCTCCACTTTGCTCATGCACTCCTTCCAAGCATTCAAGTCCATAAGAGAGCGTTGACATTTTTTGACTTTCTCTTCAAGTTGCATCAAACGTATTGTTTGTATCTCAAGTGTCCTTTTGAGATTCTTATTTTCAACAACAAGAACCCTTAGCATGCCATTGTCTATTGCAAGTGCCCATAAGTATTCACCTTGTTTTGTTTATAGTCTCTTGCAATGATACCAAGTATGCCATAGTCATAGTTTTTGATATCGTTGGTGGAGTGGTTGGGTTGCTATTTCCATACTTAAGAGATATTCGACCATTTTCTTCAATGGTTGTGGACCTTGTGGAAGAAGAAAAACCCTTACAAGTGCCAGAAGACATTGTATGGAAAACGAAAGATGATAGTCAACTTCCTCAAACCTATTTTCTTCAAATATGTTGCTGTAGAAAAGCCTTCCATTGCTCAAAAAGTTTCTATTTTTAAATCAATGCATAGAGGGCATTGTGCTCTTCGATTGAGGCTATAGATCACCCAAATTAGAGTTCGGATGAAGAAGTTATGATAAAAATAGTGATTTGTTGTCTACTACGTCAAAAAATGACGAGAGAGAGAGAGAGAGAGAGAGAGAGTAGAATTTTGTAGGTTTTTTCACCTTTGAATTTAAATTGTAAAGGAAAGACCTCTAAATTTTAGAAAAAAATATTTGGAGGAATCACTACATTAATTTAGAAGAAATTTCATAATGTGTAGATTGAATCATACTAAATCTGGTTTTTTTCAAATCTATTCATTTTTTTTGGAGAGAGAGAGAGAGAGAGAGAGAGAGAGAGAGAAATGAAATGAAATGAAATGTTATATTAACGTCTTCAAAAGGCCAGAATGACCTATGAGACCAAACTGATACGAAAGTGGTGAATCTGTTACAATGTCTGGGTACCTTAGTACTAAAGTACTAAGTGTGAAAAGTGAAAAGTGTGAAAATAAATGTGAAAAACTAAATACAAAGTATTAAATAAACTTCTTAGGAGCATTCTGGGTGTCTAGCTAGAATGCTTCTAATCCTTTGTTGTAGTCTCCTCCGATGAAGTGTGCTTCTGCATCTCGGTCGTGGTTGTCTCGATTTCCTAAGCTCAATCGCCCTGTCTCAATGAGGGTGCCTTTGGTATGAATGTGGGTACTCCTTTGTGCTGGCTGCTGGCCTCTTGCTTCTCCTTCCACTCTTGCTTCTCTCGATCTGAAGAAATATGTGATCTGCCTCTAAGGCTGTAGTGCTCTTTGTCTTCTCATTAGATTATCCCTGTGCCGATGTAGTTCCAGTAGGTACAAGCCTAAGCATCTTTGATCTTGGTATTGCATGACTCTATCTAGAGGTCCAAAGCCTTCTTTAAATAGTCAATGGAAACGCCCACGTATCTCATAGTATACGGTGCAATGGCATATGTAGTGTAATTCTGTCTCCGGCTCCATTCCGCATAACTTGCAAATTTTGCTCGCAGGTGGGATTCCCCTAAATCTGCCAAATTCAATTTCCAGCTGGTGTGAGGATGTACGAATTTGACCAATAGCACATCTCAAACCATGAGACAGGTGGGTATCCATGTAGCTCGGGCGAATCACAAATCCATCTTTAGATAGCTGTAGGAAGTTTTCTTTGTAGTCGGCCATCTTCATGTCCAATTCTTGTGTAGGGTCTACCCATGTCCTCTTAGTATCCAACTGTATAAGATCCTGACGAATGATTTTATTAATCTCCGTTCGTGTAATTGCTAGTGATGGAGCCTCAAGAGAGTATTGGAAGGGGGGTAATCTTTCCATACTGAACCCGTGTCTCTGAAACCATGAGGACAGTTGCGCATACCAGCATGATGTATCCCCTTTCATTGCTAATTGTCGAGAGCCCATTAGGTGAAATTTGGACTCACAAAGGGGCCCTTTAAGGAGTTTGACTTTAGCTCTCTCTACCAAAACGGGCGCATGGATAAATTTTTGCAAACAAACTCTAAAGTTGGTGGAGGTTTGACAGTTAGAATGTCCTCTTCAAGATCTATCTACTGATATATACACGCCATGAGATTCCTCATATTTTAGAAGATTCTTTTTTTGATTCACTTAGATTTCGACAGAGTTGTCACATCATAGGTGAATCAAAAAAATAATCTTCTAAAATATGAGGAATCTCATGGCGTGCTATATATCAGTAGATAGAGCTTGAAGAGGACATTCTAACTGTCAAACCTCCGCTAACTTTGGAGTTTGTTTGTAAAAATTTATCCATGCACCCGTTTTGGTAGAGAGAGGTAAAGTCAAACTCCTTAAAGGGCCCCTTTGTGAGTCCAAATTTCACCTAATTCGGATTCGAGGGCCAGTCTAGTATATCAACAATTATTTGTATCCCACAAACCATGTATAAAGGACACTGATCTTGTAAGAGCTTCAATTTCTATCGGAGGGGCAACTAGTTCCGCTCGGGTAATCACGTGTGGTACGGAGGCCTTGGCTCTAATCATTCGGGAAATCATAGATACCAAAGGTCTCTCCATTGACTTCCAATTATGTTGATCCACAGATGGTCCCCAAATATGGACCCCATAAAGCATAGCCAAAGCCACCACAGTATCAAAGAGCTAAAGTTTTGTTTGTGGTTCCTGAAACTGCACTTGTGAACGCATCCTCTCCAACCCTCCCAAGGTCGTAGAGGCTCTGGAAAATCTAGCATCCGCTGCTTTCTTAAGAGTAAACTTCGGTCCTGCAAATACCACACCAAGGTATGTGTATGCATCTGTGTACTCTACTGTATCTTGACCATATGCAAATGTAGGTGCCGATCTCCTAACCCACTGCGGTGTGGTGTTAAACACCACAACTTTGGTTTTACCCAAGTTTACCTACAGTTCACTGTCCTCCGCGAATTTATGTAATGCATCTAGCTGCCTTTGCATTCCATTTGGTGATTCTGCTATCAATACAATATAATCTGCATACAACAACAAAGGGATCCATGACCCTCCAAGTTGAGCACCTATGTCACCCTCTCTATCATTGTAATCTGATACCTCATCTATGTACATACCAAATAAAGTAGGGGACAGTGGGCATCCCTGCTTTACTCCAACGGTGGAATGAGCAATGTCGAAATCCCCTTCTGGAGTACGTACATAACCAGTTACTGACCTGTATAAGGCCATGATCCCCCAAATAATCTCTTTGGGGACCCCTAACTCTTGCATCCTGCGCATCAATCTGGCCCTTGGTACTGTATCAAAAGCTTTTCGAAAATCCACAAAGCAACAATACATCCTTCTCCCGCTTGTTCTTCCTTCCTCAATAATGGCTCTGAGTGTGAGAATATGATCTAAAGTGGAATAACCCCTCCCGAATCCAGCTTGTCCCGTTGCCCTTATGCCCTCATTCTCTGCCCATCTACTCAATTTTTGTTCAAGAATGGATGCGTAGAGTCGGGTCAATGTGTGACCTACCAAAATGGTACGGTAGTTCCCGGGTATCATAGAATCCCTTGATTTAAAAATAGGTACGATAGTAGATAATTTCCAAGATTCAGGTAATCCTTCACACATGACCCGATTAAACAGACGAGCAAGGACTTCTGAAAGTAGATCCCTGGCATGGATCAGATGTTCTGCTACTAAACCATCATGATCATATGCTCTTCTTGTTTTCATCTTATCAATAGCTTTTTTCACCATTTTCGTAGTAAAGAAAGTACTAGTAGCAGGGCATGGCTCTAGCGGATCTGGTAATGGAGGCTGTCCAAATACCATATATAATGATGTTACATATTGACCCCAAATCTCAAGAGAAGTAATCGTCGGAGGCGGTGAGTGCTCGTGAATTAAACACCAGGCCTCATGTGAGTCCTGACTCAAGAAGAGCTGATATAAATCCTTCTCCAGTTTGGCTAAGAATGCTCTTTTCTTGCGACGTACTATACGCCGAAGAACAATCCGAGATTGCTTATATGTGATGATCCCAAGTGTAAGCTCTTTCTGGACCTGGGTTCTTGTCTCTCTGCATTCCTTGTCATACCAACTGTTTTGAGGCATGTTCCCAGATCCTCTCTTCTGATCAGGTTGAGTATGTGGGTATGCCTCTTGTGCTGCTCCATGTAGTATCTTTGTTAACTGAGAAGTAATCTCCTCTACAGTCTATACTGGCTCTGCTGCCCACATCCTATTATAGATCTTTTCCACATAGACTGAATCAGTCTCTCGCGTGAAAGTATATATTGTGTGTGTCTTCTTCCTTTGTGCTTGAGAGGCATTGTATTGGAAGGAGATTGATAGGGTCAAGAGAGCATGATCCACTGCAATCCCAACCGGTCTGGGTCCCACCTTAAAGTCCTCGATACTAGAAATAAAGCTTGGTGAAGTCATGACATAATCCACTGTACTGGCCCCATGCCTGTGCGGGAAGCTTGTGAATCCCCCAGCTAAAGGGAAATTCTCTAGACCATTAAGTATGGCCAAACCATGTATAGTTGCCATCTCCATGAGATGTCTCCCATATTCAGTGTGTTCTTTATCCTTTGAGTTTCTAGTAAGCCTCCTCTGTGATAAATCCACTTCTCTGAGCATTTCCTCATAAGTATCATAGAATACTGCTTGAGAGTTGGCCGTTCTGGCATTAAAGTCTCCTAAGAGAACGATGTCTCATCTCTAGAGAACTCCCATATGTCATTATTCAATATGGAGAAAGGGGACTGTCCTTTAGGTGGGGAGTAGACTGATGTACTTGGAGGGAAGTAGCATATAGCGATATATAGAAATCTACCTCTCTCGGCTCTCATTCTCACCCACATATACATTGCTTGCTCATCTTTCCTGATAATCTGTAGTAGTGGTTTCAGCTCCTCTTTAAATAAGACTGCTAGTCCTCCTGAACCCCGGCTACCCCGTAGAGATCTCTTGTCTGGTCGACCAGCTGTTTCCCATAAATAACCCTTCACATGTGGCATAAGCTGTCCCGGTATCTGGTGTCATCCCTCATATAGTTTAGCTCTGATTTGAGCATCACCTGGACCTTCTCCATCATTAGCTCATCATGTATCCTGGAGGTTTTCTGTCATAATAATCAATATCTAATTCTCCTAAATGATTTTCTCATATTAAACTGATCATTTAATGTGGGGAAGTGCCAAGGGAGAAAAAGCTAGAATATTGGTTAAGTTAGCAGACCGGCCACAGTAGGGATCCAAAGGAGGGAAAATAGGGATCCAAAGGGGGGGCCATCTGCAAAAGAGCCATGTGAAACAATGGGCTAAAAAGACCCTAAGGTTCAGCCCATTAAGACTTCCAAAATGCTAAGGTTCCAAAATTCAAAGGTTGTGTCCAAAGGTCAACCTTAGGGAAAATTGGATGCTTAGTGTGTATCTTCCCAAGAGTGTGTTTCGGGTCGTTATAGAGGCACTGTGTGTGTTTTCATCCCGCTCACATTCTTTTGGCGCCCCCACGGAGGATCTTCTTCGAGTACCTTCTGCTTCGAGCTTCAAGCTTCGAGATTCGGGATTACAGGTTATAGGTTACAGGCTACAGGTACAGGTATAGGTGATTCACACAGGTACAGGTAGCTGGAGTACAATGATATACTAGCAGTGACAAAAAGTCTTTCTACATCCCTACATGGGAGGGGGCGAGCCCCAAAGCTAGGGGATGAGAGAGAAAGCCACACACACACACACAGGCTCCCTTTACACAAAGGGAATGAGGGACACATGTCAGCTCCCTAGGCCAGATGCCCACAAGGTGTGCCCAATTCCTATTGGAAGACCCTTGAAGTGGACCAATGAGAATTAGGCTAGAGTAAATCTAGTTTAATTAATTTAAAAACATTTAATAAAAGAAACCAATAAGAATTAAGTGTCCTAGAAGACTATTGGGCAGTCTCCCAAGGGGTCCAATGAGCATTCAGGAGCCCCATGGCTTGCCTGATTCCTATTGGCCAGGAGGCAAAGGGGTCCAATGAGAGTTTAGTTTAATTATTTAATTATCTAAAGCTCTCACAAAAGGGGAAAGGGGGACACATGTCTGAAGGCTATCACTTATGCTGCTTAATCCCTATTGGCTTGACCTGGGGAGGTCCAATGAGGCAAAAGCCAGACTAATTTAGTAGCTAGGGCTCGCCCAAGAGAGAGGGGGGGCTGATTTTTGCTTGGCAGAAACACACACACTCTCACACTGGACCATGTGTGAAGGGAAAATACTCTATCTCCTCCCAAGCTTTAATGGAGAGCTCATCACCTACTCCAAGCTTGTGAGATAGAAGCCTACATCAACACTCTCTTGGCATGTGGATGCAAATCCAACCAAGAGTCAAGCTTCAATGCATGCTCATCTTCTCTACCAAGCTAATTACTAAGCTAAGCTATGCTAATATGAGTGATTATGTGAGGAGATGTACTTCTTTCTCGTAAGATACTTCTTTTTCCTCTCAATCTACTCTCATACCTTGCTAGCTCTCACCATCTTCGAAGGTGTGTGAGGTCTTGGGTCTGAGAACGGGGATAATTCAAGTTGTGTTTGATTAAGTGTTTTGCTTGGTGTATGAAGCTTCCATCTTCATTGCACTAGCTAGTCTTGAAGGAACACAAAGAATTGTATTGTACAATGTCTCTCTTGATGGGAGAAACCATAATACAAAGCCTTTTGGAGGGGGGACCGGCTCCATGCAAATCCGGTCCTCAACTGTTGTCAATAGCTTAATTGCTCTCTCTTTTGAAAGTATTGTCGATGCTATCTAACTAGGTGTTATGCTTTTTGTTGCTCTCTCCACCCAAGCACTCTTGTAATTCTCATTAGGAATCAACTCTAATGAAATGCTCACTATGTTCATGCTAATTTCCGCTACACATAAGATTTTAGGCCATTAAATGTTACATTGGTATCAGAGCTCAAGGTTTCTGAGAGAGAGAGAGAGAGAGAGAGAGAGAGAGAGAGAGAGAGAGAGAGATCTTTGAGGTTTCTTGGGCTTGTTCCTACCATGTTAAAATTTTCTCTTGTTAATGGCAAAGAGGAGAGTTCCTGCAACTCAAGGGTTGGAGTCAGTGGGTGAGCTGGTTGAGGGAAGTGGCACCCAACAGATCGGGGTGGGGGTGGTGTGGAGAGGGAGACACATGGTAGCTTTTATAACAACATTATCTATTTATATAAGTGACACTTTTTTTTACTCCGACTTTTAATTAGTTCCCGTTAAAAATAATGATTGTTATTTTCTTTTAAGGTGGTGCGGATCTCTAACAAGCATAAACATGTATATGTCACAATTGCCTACATGAGAAAATGCCTAGTTAATATTTCTCTTACAAAAAATAGAAAGATAGCTTGCCAAGTGGCACTAATTGACAAGCTTTAACAGTTCACATTTGCTCCTAGGCGTAATAGTTCCATGCTGTACTATGGAGTCTCAAGTCTTGAGTTCAAGACTCATCGGATAGATCTTTGAGGTCTATTGGGAGTGTTTGCACAACATTAAAGTTTCTCTTCTTCTTCATTACGAAAAGGCTATGACCCAAGCCTAGTCTGATACAAGGGCATGGTCACGCAATGCCTATTTATTTGTAAGCCTGGGACATGAAAGCAATGTGCATCCATGAGAGAGAAACATGGAGCTGATTGGCAGTGGAAATGCGTAGTTTTGTAATTGTGCCTTTTTTAGGCACAATTACAAAACTATGCCGGTGGAAAGCTGTTCGCCATCAGAGAGTGCTGGAGGAAACTAAGTCTCGCGTGATCATAGCCTAAGAGGTGTTTTGCATTGCGCATGAGTTAACCCCGGCTGCCCATGTCATTACCGAATTTCACCATCGCCGTCCTCTCACTACAAGAAGAGCCAGAATTACACGAAGCCCCACCACATTTTTTTGTTTCAGCAGCAAAAAGACAATTTTGCGTGCCTCACCTCTATCCCTGCCCTGCTGCATTTGAAATACCTATAAGCTCCTTGGTGTGTGCAAATACTCTAAGCAAGAGAGTATGCGCACGTGAGGTAAAGTTCTCGAGCTGCGTGATCATTGATGAGGATCTTGTGATTGTGAAGTTGTGAACCTTGAAAGTTGACACTGAAACTGATCACCGACTCCCAACTTTTAAGTCCCGACTCCCGAGTCATCGGTTGAAACCTGAAAAATATTTTAAGGAAATTTTTTTTCAAATTTAGCAGCTAGCACTAAATACGCCTGCGGCTCTGCAAAGTAGATACTACTTGGCGTAGCTGTTCTTAAATTCTTAATGACAATTGATTACTCGCGAAGTGGCCAGTGTTTGTATCTCTGCTTCGGCTCGCCTCGCTCTCAAGAGCAGCACAGATACTCTTTGTCCGTTGGCGGCTACTAGCGCATTTGAGGAACTATTGAAGAACCCCTTGCCTTGCCCATTTCTGATCATTCCCTATTTGGGTCTCCTGCTCTACTAGTGCTTGTAATTGGTTTTGTTCGTAATTGCCCTTCCAATCTCTTCTCCAGCAATGGGCTTCTGCAGTAACTAGCCGGGGGTATCGCGCAATGTGAAGCTAAGAGCTACACCTTCACCCCGCCCATGGCCGCCACATGCCAGGCAAGGCGCTCCAAACCATCAGGAAGCTCTCCGGTTATCCCTTTCAGGAATGGCAAGCCCCCAAGCTACCCTTCCAGCACCGAGCCCGCTGCACGATGGGTATCCAAGGAGCCCATCTTGAAGAAGCCTCCCTACTCCAGTGGACTCGATGATGGTGATAATATTGAGCAAAGGGTGGCTTGGGACTGGCAAGCAAGGGAATGGGCTCCTGATGACCCCCCTATCAATCAGCTAGCTAAGGCAGATCCTCTTTCTGATGCCGATGCAAAACAATTGATCATCGGGAACGGGAAGTCCGCCATTGTTGTCAGACAGCCAGTGCTGAAAATTGGCAGACAAGGGGGCTGGGTCAGCGAGCTCGACAGCAATTTGATCAAAGATGGTGGAGCAGGTCGAGTAAAGAGGAATCCCCCCACAGTTAGAGGAGGCAGAAGAAAGGGCTTTTATGTTACCGACTTGCAAGGTAGGCGCAAACCCTCACAGAGGGACCTTCTTCTCCTTAGGAAGGAGAAGAACACCAGAAGGCGTCCTGTAGACAAAGCTTCATTCCTGAGGGACAGGGAACTCACTCCAAGGAGACATTCGTTCCTGATTGACGAGGTGCCATATGCCTCGTATATGCGAAGTCCAAAGACAATGCTCTCCAATCATAAACTAGGCTTTGTCTCTGATGGCCCACTTAACCATTATGCCAATGTAAGTGCCAAGAAACAGGCTGAGATGCTATTGAAGACCTATGGTTCTGCAGTCGAAGCAGAATGCGATGATGACAGTGATGACACTGAGTCATTCCATTCGGAGAGATCTGCATGTGGAATGCCGTGGCATTGGCCAGGCAGTCAGCGCTTGCGGCAAGATGCACAGACAGATTCAGGAGGTGGTTGTTTCCGAGTTCCAAAGAGAACCGTTCGCAGGAACAGATTGGGTCACAAGTTCAGCTCTAAGAGATCGGTGTCTTCTTTTGATTCAGACTCTGAATCAGCTCCTCTAATGACTGATCCAGAGCATTTCCATGAGTATAGTGAGGAATTTGCGGCCTCCTCTGTGGAGCTAAGTAGTGAGACACCTCATTTGGCTAATGTGGGTGAGTATCAGTTTAAAAGATATGGCACTCTTGACTCTGGTTATTGCATGTCCGGAGATCATGAGGATGTAAGGTCAAGGAAGCCAAGTGTAGCTAGGAAGCATAGAAGTTTGAGTCAGAAATACCGCCCAAAACTTATCAAGGATCTCATAGGACAAGCAATGGTGATGGAAGCCTTGTCTAATGCAATTTTGAGGGACAAAATAGCTCCTGTCTATCTTTTCTATGGTCCTAGAGGAACAGGGAAAACGACAGCTGCCAAGATCTTCACGTGTGCTATGAATTGTTTGTCCATAGAGGAGTTAAGACCCTGTGGTCTGTGTACAGAATGCGCCTCTTTTAATGCAGGCCAGAGTCATGATATCAAGGAGGTAGATGCGGCAGGAAACAATGATGTCGAAAGCATGAGGCTATTGCTTTCAAATATTTCACAGGCACCCACAAGGTCACGGTACAAGGTGTTTATTGTGGATGACTGCCATACCTTGAATGCTGAAGCATGGAATGCCCTGTTGAAAAGCCTGGAAGAGCCACCAAGTTTTGTTGTATTCATTCTTATTACCACAGATCTAGAGATGCTTCCTCGCACTGCTATATCACGGTGCCAAAAATTTATGTTTGTAAGAATTAGAGAGTCTGACATCGTGCACAGGCTACGGAAGCTTGCCTTTCTTGAGAAAATAGACATTGATATTGAAGCCCTTCAGTTTATTGCCAATAGATCAGATGGGTCTTTTCGAGAGGCTGAGAACTTGTTGGATCAGCTAAGCTTACTTGGCAACAGAGTTACCTTAGCTGTGGTTCAAGAAATGGTGAGTTTTTGTGTTTTGTTAGGAGTCTTTTTTGGACCCCCTTATTGTTTGAAACAAGAGAATAGGTCATTGTTTCTAATTCACAGAAGGAGCGAAATTAAATAAATGGAGAGAGTCTTCTAGCATCATCTAGGCATACCATTAAGAGAGAGGAGCCATAACGGCCGTGCAATATACTTCCATCTAGGCTGCTGATTGGTGACTTCATGCCCCCTTAAAGATTACCAAAAGTGGGTGGTTTCGAGTCGTAATATGATTGAAACCACTTGGCTGCTTCACGATACGTTTTTTGTCCAATTTTCCTTCTCCTTTAATAACTTGAATTGCAAATGGTTTAACTTTTGAGTTACACCACCACACATTTCTTGAATAGGGAGCTCTGGTAATGGGAACTAGAAGCCCTTCACAGAAATTGAAATACAAGCTGGATTGTTTGTAGGTTTGCACTAGTTCATATTCTTTACTTCTCGTGTTAACTTTATTTTGCCTATTGTCTTTTGTGGTATTATAGGTTGGTTTGATTTCTGATGAGAAGCTCGCTAAGCTGCTAGAGTGGGCATTATCAGCTGATACCGTCAATACCGTGAATACCATTAGAGAGCTTATGGAGACGGGGGTAGAACCACTGGCACTCACATCTCAACTAGCTGTATTGATCACTGACATTCTTGCGGGAAAGAAGAGCGTCTTAGGGAGTACAACCATGAGAGGTATTTTTGCAAAGCTATCCAGCTCCTTATTTGAAGTTCTAGTAAATTATCTGTTAAAAATTTATTGCTTTCCATGTTTCTGTACCTCAGTGAGAGAGGAGCAACAATTGAGGCTCAAGCAGGTATTGAAGATTTTGTCGGATGCCGAAAAGCAGCTACGATTCTGCAGTGACCGGACGACTTGGCTGACAGCAGCCTTTCTTCAATTTTCTCCTAATGAACCTTGCATGTTACCATCATCATCTCGAGGTACAAGTGTTGTTCCTAGTCCCATGACCCTATTTGATACAAGTGAGAAGGAGACATTAGATCCCAAGTCATGGGGGGGTGATGAGAGGTGGGATCCCTCCCTGCCACTCCAGCCAGAAGTGGCGCCCTCATCTCTCCGAGGAGGCCCATGTAGAATTGAAGTTGTTTCCCAAAGGCAATGCGACACTAACAATAATCACGATTCTGGAACTTTTTTTCAAGATTGTGAGATGTCTGTCCCTGCAGCAGATAGGCTAAGAGAGAAAATTCACAGAGAGTCAAGTACTGCAAGCCCGTGTACAATGGACAGCATTTGGAAGAAAGTCGTACAGGGAATTCACTCCAGCATGCCTAGGCAGCTCTTGCAAGAAGAGGGCAAGCTTATCTCCATTGCAGTCAGTGAAGGTAAGCTGAGTCCTGTGACTTATTTGTAACCATGGTATGCATAGGTCAATTAGCTCATTCAGTTCTTGCTTTCTCACTCACGCTGCCAGATGTTTAGACTGTTCGTTGTTATTGTGATGGTAGAGACATTTGACACAATTATCAGTAAGGATTTTTTTTTTCATGTTGAAAATGAAATCTTTGCTTGCAGCATATTCTATTGCCCGCTTGGAGTTTCAGCATCCTGAGCATAAATCAATGGCCGAAAGAGTGAGAACAAGCATTGCACATTCTTTTCAAATGGCACTCGGTTGCCCAGTAGAGTTAGAATTTAGCTTATGTAGTCTGTCGGATAAAGATAAATTGGTCTCCAGGGAAAACACTTCATACGTACAGAGGAATTTAGACATTCAAAACCGGCACAGAAATCTCGTAGATCAAGAACTCGAAGACACCATGAGAGGGAAAGATGGCTCATTTAGAGACTCATCTAGCTCATCTAGGAATATGGCTTCTGCCATTGCTAGTCCTCTATGGCAGAATCTGAACCGTAGGAGGCCAAGACATGGTTTTGAAGCTGAACGTAGGGCAGGTAGTAAAGGAGCTATTGATGTGTTTTCTAAGGATCTTGAGCTCCTTGAGAGGAGGAGGTCAAAAGAAGGGGCAACATGGGCTATTAAGCCACATGATCAGGATGTCATAGACACCATCACAGGAGAGAGGTCAAGAGGATTGATTAAGCATGCCCAGGGAAGAAGTGTTCATGAAGACAATGATCGGGCCGGTAAGGGTATGGATCAAGGAGCAGTTCCTTCAAACATGCCAGAGACTGACATCATGCATGGTGGAGAATATAGCTCGTAAGTCTGCTCTTTGGTTTTCCATGGTCCTATTTACTTACATAGTTGTAATGTGCATTCGTGAGTTTTACACATGATTTTTTTATCAGAGTTGTTCCTTTTTACATTTTGCAGGGATTCAGGGGTCTCTCTAGACAGAGATGACCCTGGGGCTCTTTGTTGGAAGGGGTCTCGAATCAGTGATAGCAAGGTATGGAAAACTTCTTCTCTTTGAAAGTTCATCTTATTTTGCATGAAGCTGGCTTCTGGCAAGGCTGACTGAAGTTTTACAAAAGATCTTGGAGAAACGTTTGTGAAACCTGTCATTTTCTGGAAGCCCAAAATTTCTACAGACTACCTCTGTAGTTCCATATACTCTATTGACGTTTCAAGTTTCGAGTAAGCCATGGGTTCTCTAGCACATATAAAATGTGTCTTACTCTGACATGTGGAAGTGTGTTTTGGTGTGCATGTATTTTTGTCAATGTTTATCTTCAATTTTTTTACGAAACGGCTAGGATGACGTTTCAGACATGGACCAAAGCCTCCTGAAACCTCTGCAACTTGTTTCAAAAGTCCATGGCTACTATGCTTGTGTGTATGAGGCATTTTCGTCTTTGATTTTGTGTGGAGTATGGTTTATGTGGGTCCAGATACTTGGTAATGTTGAAATGTATTTGAGGGCTTATGTAGATGTGTGTACACTGATGTGGGCTTCCACTGTGATACCCAAGTTGTTAGGTTTTGTGTTGCCTCCTTCAGTAAAGACAATGTCGGGTACTTGGGGTTGAGTGCTTTGAATGGAAAGGTGGTGATGAAGGCGAGTCAATGGGCGGCCTTGAGTTAGGTATGTGTGAACAAGAATCAGTCAAGGGCAGCGAGTCTTTGGGCGGTTGTAGCGTTCATATGATATCAATCCAGCTTTAATCTTCCGTCTCATTGTTTTCATAGTGACAGAAAAACCTATTTTGCGTGTTTGAAACCTTGAAACTTGCGAAATGTTTCTATGAAACCTCGTGAAACGCAAAGCCTTCCAGAAACAAGTTTTCAAAGTTTTTGTTTTGCAATGTATACTATCTAATTTGGAGCTAGGCAATGCTTTTGTTGTTTTTTGTGAATCAACCCCCCCACCCCCCCTCCCTCTCTCTCTCTCTCTCTTTATGTTATGTTGTTATTTTTGTTACTCTGACTTTGTATCAGATCCACCACATTGTAACTTTCTGGTCTCATAGGTCACTTTGGCCTTTTGAAGACGTTAATATAACATTTCATTTCTCTCTCACTTTACAAGTCTACTTCCTTTGTTAAATCATATGTTGTTGTGTTTCTTATTTAAGCTTTGCTCTATTTCATAGTTTAATTGTGAACAAATGAACATGTACCTAGTACCATCCATATTGAGATCCCCTTGGGGAATGATAATTTTAAATTGCCTTGATAGTTTATAAATGCATTCCTATTTATGTAGTTATGTACATTTTGTGTATGTGCATGTGTACACTATGTATATTCATGTATACATACCTGCAAGCGCATATAAGTAGATATTCTATACGGATGTTGATATAAATAGCTACACATACATACATATTACAATAGAAAGTGAAACCTTTGTTTCATTTTTCTCTTGCTTTGAAATGAAACGTTTCAAAACCTTGAAAGTTGAAACGATTGAAACCACAAAACTTTCATTTCACTCTGATTGTCTTTGTCTTCTTTTCACCAAGAAGTTATGTCTATTGCTTTGTTACTAAGCTTTTGTTCTGCTTATGCTGATCACGTGTAGTCAAGTCTAAGCCACGCCATCACCAAGACCTCATAGTTAACCACTGTAGAGGCTGATGTCAAACACGAACGCCCCTTGGTTGGCACATTTGCACTTTAAGTACACGCTTGAGTGTCAATATTTGGCGATCCTACTAGGGAATTATTAGAAAGCTTCATCAACAAGTAGGTTTAGTGCAAAGATTGTAAGAGAAGTGTTAGGTAGCTGTTCAAGCCATTTACTTGACACGAGATGTTTGACCAAATGAAGGAGAGTAGGCTAAGGAGCCAAGGATGATGTTAAAGTTGATGATGAAGCGTAGAGTTAGGGAGAGAATGCAAAAGAGAGAAGAAGGAGAAGAAGAGAGTTTTAACGACGTAGGAAACCATTCCAAGAGACCTTAGAGATCTATCCGAAGAGGAGAGTTGAACTCAAGACCTGTTATTGAGAGAGAGAGAGAGAGAGAGAGAGAGAGAGAGAGAGAGAGAGAGAGAGAGAGAGAGAGAGAGAGAGAGAGAGAGAGAGAGAGAGAGAGAGAGAGAGAGAGAGAAATGAAATGAAATGTTATATTAACATCTTCAAAAGGCCAAAATGACCTATGAGACTAGAGCGTTACAATGTGGTGGATCTGATACAAAGTCAGAGTAACAAAATGAAATAACAAAATGATAAAATATAAATACTATGAAATTCTAAATTGGTAGGTGTGAACTAAGCAGCTAGCCGGGATAGCTAAATCACAAGTCACAAGAGATCCAGCATTGGTCGCTGGCGGATCTCATCAATCTCCTCCATGGTCAGCAGTCTGACCGGTCGTCTTGCATATCGGGCCAAAGTGATCCAAATCCTCTGATGTAGCCTCCGTCGATGTTGTGTAGTCCTCCACAATCGTGGGCATCTGGATCTCCCCAGCGCAGTCGCTCGGTCGATCAGTGTGCCTCTGGTGTGAGGCGACAAGATCTGCTGTGGTAGTAGCTCCTCCGGGTGTTGAGTGTCTGCTCTAAAGAAGTCTGTGATGTGTCTTTGAGACTGGTTGGCCTCTCCTCTCATCAGGTTCTCTCTGTGTTCGCGCAGCTCGAGCAGAAACAAACCCAGGCATCTCTGATCCTCGTACCTCATGACTTTGGAGAGTGGTCTAAAGCCCTCTCTAAACATTAGGAGATTTCGGAGGTCATTTGGAGGGCCTTCTAAGAAATTCTATTCCTCTCTTTAGAAAATGTTCTTAAAATATACTTGCACTTGTTGCGTACGTCCAAAAGGAAAACTGAACACTCTGAAAAGTGAACCTAACTTTTCAAAAATCCTTCAAAACGGTCACTTTTTCATTCAATGCGTGTGTTGTTTTCATGGAGTACACGACGCTCATTCAATATAGCTTTCGTCATCATTGAAATTAAAAAAATCACAAAATTATCAGTTGGTGTTAGAATTTAAAGTTTTTGATATCGCCAATGCGTTCAAAATGACCAAAAACTTGAAAAACGTCTATCTACTTGCCTCATTCTAATAGCCAAAGAGGGACAAATTATCAAAATACCCATAAAAATGAGATTTTGTCTCACGGCCCGCGGAGGGCCACCTGGAAAATTCCAAATGGCCCTCCGCGCGCTGTGAGACAAAAAATAAAAAAAGTGGATCACAGCGCGCAGAGGGTCATCTAGAATTCTCAAAATTGTCTTTCGCGCGCCATGATCCAAAATCCCCAATTTAGGGGTTTTTGGCGATTTCTCCTTCTTCGGGTGTTAGACTGAGGCAAGTAGATGGGCGTTTTTTAGGTTTTTGGACGTTCCGGATGCACTGGCGGTGTCAAGAGCTTCAAATTCCAACACCAATTGATAGTTTTGTGATTTTTTACAATTTCAATGATGACGAAAGCCATATTAAATGAGCGTCGCCTACCTCATGAAAAAGACATTTGCATTGAATGAAAAGGCGCCCGTTTTCAAGGACCACTGACACCTTTTTGATATTTTTCTTAATATCAATCTTTTTTTCTACGTGACGTAAGCTCTTCTTTCATTGGAGGAGCGCTTTTTCCTCTCTCTTCTAAAAGGCCCTCCAAAAGACCTTTGAAATCTCCAAATGTAAGCAGTGGAAGCGGCCTCGTATCTCGTAGTAGACGGGGTAGTGGCATGTGTAGTGTAACTTTGTCTCAGGCTCCATGTCACACAGGGGTCATGGCTTGGCCTCTGTCGGTACTCCGTTGTATCTCTTAGTCTCGATCCACAGCTGGTGTGAAGATGTGCGTATCTGGCCAATAGCACACCGTATCCCATGAGACAAGTGGGTGTCCATGTATTTGGGCCTCGTCACAAAACCGTTCGCCGTAAGCTGGAGAAGATGCTCTCTGTAGAAAGCCATCTTCGTGTCCAACTCCTGTGGTGGCTGTGTCAATGTCCTCCTGATGTCTAGCTGAGTCAGGTCCTGGCGGTCCCAAGATCTCAGTGTATGGTCATCACCTGAAGCGGAATGGATACTTTGCGTGAAGGTGATGAGCATGGAGGTGGTGAAGAAAAATTTTCCCCACCAGGAGGACTTTGTTCCGACCCTCCCCCTTCCCCATCTATGCCACGGGTTATACCAAATCCTATGGAGGCTTTGGTCATGTTGATGATGGACATGATGCTACAACAAGAGGCGCAACGTGCTTTGGATCGCGAGCGTTAAGAAAAAAAGGCAGCCTTGGGATTGCGAGCACGAAGAAAGAAAAGCAGAATTGGATCGTGAGCACGAAGAAAGAAGGGTAGCCTTGGTGCATGAGCGTGAGCAAGCGTGCTTGGCGGCTGAAGAAAGAAAAGCAGAATTGGATCGTGAGCACGAAGAAAGAAGGGTAGCCTTGGTGCATGAGCGTGAGCAAGCGTGCTTGGCGGCTGAAGAAAGAAAGGCAGCTATTGAACTTGAGCGTGAGCAAGCAGGCGAAGCCCAACGCATAGCGGCAGAAGACAGACGAGCGGCCTTGGAATTAGAGCGTGAGGCGTAGAGAGACCAACGCATGCAAGAGTTGGTCCTATAGGTACTCACCTCGAAGCCCAAGCCGATCAAAGATGTGGGTAGTTCATCAGGTAGCACAAACAGAGATCCAGACTCCAACAATCCTATCACTGAGAAGTTGACATTCAGTAAGTATGACGGTAAGATGGATGCTAATGTTATTCATTCTTGGTTGCATCAATTTAATGCTTATCTTGCGACAACTAAGAAAACAGGAAATAACAAAGTTTTGACAGCAGCCATGTATCTTGCCAGTGATGCCATTAATTGCTATCAAGCGTGGCAAGAGGCACAGTTGGCCGCTCACCTAGAGGAAGCCGAGGAAGGTGAGCCCCTTTCTTTCAATTGGGCCAACTTCCAAGACAAGCTCAAGGCGCGGTTCATGCCACCTTAGTACCTACCGCGGTAAAGGAAGATTGGCGCAATCTGAAGCAAATGGTATCTGAGTGATGTCCTTTTCTAATCGTGTTTTGTAGCTTGGCACCCAATTATGCAAATCACGGTCTTCCTGTGCGGAGTGACGGTCTAGTTGCTAGACACATCTGTGTTCTCTTTTCTTCTCAGTGCTTTGTGTAAAGTTAACAGGTAATTGAATTAGTTCCGCCCTCTAGTGTGTATAGGCCGGTTATAGATACCTGGCACCAAATCTATCAAATGATCCTCAGGCCTCTTTGGCGGCAACCGAGACGGTAATGAATCAAAAAAACAATCAGTAAACTCTCGGGAAAATGCTGACCTTTCTTTATCCAACATAGATAAATTTGACTGACAATTATCTAGAAACATCACATGCAAAAATCAAGCGCGCAAAAAGATGATTCTTAATTACAAAAGTGATAGTTAAACCTGATACAATAGTGATAGTCTCCCCTTTAAGCTTTACATCCAGTATGTGAGTTTTGCCCCTACGTTGAAGGGTGATCTTTTTGTTGAAGACATCAAACACTCCATGTATACGAAACATCCATCGGATTCCCAACAGCGCATTGCATCCTTCTAGTCGCATGATCGCATGATATAAAATTCCTTTGCGTCCACATACGACTGGATATGCAGACGCAGATTTCCAATGGTGGGAATAACACACTCTGAATGACCATGCGAAACCTGCCTCTGCCATCTCTCAGCTTTGATGTCCAACTTGATAGCCAACTCTGGTGAGAGAAAGTTTGCCTTAGCACCTTGATCAACGAAAATAAGGGTTGTCTGATCCCTAACTTCACCCCACGCCCTGCATAACTCACTGGCATCTTGAGTTTGGCTTATCACCCACCATATCTGGCACTAACTCGGCCGTCGGTTCGGACTTCTTCCCTTTCTTGGTCTTTGTCCTTTGAGTCAGGTGGCCTCTTTCTTTGTGGACAATCTGCAGCAAAATGACAGGCGGCTTACAAATAAAGCATTTGTTCTCAGCCATTAGGGCCTTCTTCTCTTCGAAGGACTTGCGCACAAAAGGCTTCTTATTCTCCTTCTTAGCCTGTCCTTCAGACATCTCGATTGAGTCCTTAGCTTTCTCTGCCTTTTCTAACCCGTGAGATGCTGCAGGAGCTGCTTTTGCAAAGGGCTTCTTTGCTGAAATTTTCTTTGCCCGTCCCCCCTTTCACATTGCCCTGAAATCTATTGTCTTTTCTCTTCAACAAGACATGACCAGTGTTGGAAACTTCGATAAAATGAGTAAGGGTAGCCACTCTGTTCTTTGTACAGTAGTTTCTAAGCCCTTTAGGCAGCCCACAACAATACTTCTCAATCTACTCTGTCAATGGAACGAACTTGTAGGAAGTTAGCATAACTTCCGATTGTATTCCTCTTGGCTTTTGCAAGTAGCCGCAGTGAGTTGGTGCCAATCTGCCATGGCATCGACTTCAAATTCATATGGCAGCCACGCAGATGTAAACATTTGCTTGAAGTAAACCCATGTGGCGTGTGTCTGTTCTTGCATCAACAACGTTGTCCACCATGAACGCACATTTCCTTTCAAGAAGGTGGCAGATTTCAGAGGCCTCTATAAAATTCCCTCTTGCATAAGCCATGTCAAAATGTTGGACGAAAGTGAGAGCCTTCGTCTTGTCCTTAAATCCGCTGACAGTATCACACTTCACAGCTGCCTCACCTTATTTATATGGTTTTGGCTTTTCCAGCATTTCCAAATTATCATAGCGAAGTGTCTGCAACTTGGGTACAACGGTGGGGATCATCTGTGCCCCATGGCCATCGACATTTTGGTTCCCTGGTGCTATATTTGTCTACTGCTCGAAAAAGCCAACCATACCAAAAACGGCATGCGGCATCCCAAATTGGCCCTGATTGCACTAAAACCCTTGTTGGAGGCCAATATTACCATACATGGGGTTTGACATCATGCCTTCCATACCCCCAAAGACTGTTCCTGGCATGTACAGCTGGTTTCCACGCGCATAACCAACCATGCTTTGAAACATAAATCCACTCCCGAAATTCTTGGGATGTACTGTGGATCGTGGAAAAACCTGATGCATAGCCTGGAAAGTAGCTCCGTGTCCATTTAATGCAACATTTGGACTCTGAAAGGTGGCTGGCTGAACTGGTAAAGCCTGTGGAATCAACATCCTAACCACTTTTTTGTAGACAGAAGGAATTCTCAACTGACTCCGCAATATGCGAGTGCTCCCTGCCCTGTTGGGACGCATAAGGGACCTGGGCCTGAGCCTCGATGGGCTCTACTGCATGAGAAAGTTGCCTTGTCTGCTGTGACACTGGTGGAGCTTGCAGAAATTTCATAAACCTAGGATTCTGCACCAAAACAGGGAAAGCACATTTACAGCAACAACCAAGTGTGTCTTGAACGCATCCTTGTCTAGTTGCCCAGTCATAAACCCTTCAACTTGTCGAGCATTCACATCAACAAAAGGTGTAGACAGTGGTGGCCGCAGACCCTCGCCAACCTCAAACACTGGAGGAAACAGTCTGTCTGTCCTGTGAAGAGGAACCCTCTTCCCTGGTGTCATTCGCGTTTTGGCACTTTCCTTGGCATTTTGGAAGCTTTCCAGTACACGTCTATGACACTTTCCTTGGCATTTTGGAAGCTTTCCAGTGAGATGCAAGTCAGTTTCACCATGCTGTACTTGCTTGTTTTGTCACTGTTAGGTGCCCATAGTCTTGTCTAAGCATCCCAAGGCCTTCCCGGGGCTCCCCTGGTGATTTCTTGCATTTTAGGTGCAAAACCTTAAATCTGCAGAAAAACACAGCAGGCTGTAATTTTCTGTTTTGGATCGTTTTGAGTTAAGCGAACATGTTTAGGCATATCTCAAATGCTCCCGCACGCAATGGGACAGTTCCGCTTTGAACCGGACGAGTTTCCACACGTGAAGACTCTCCTTTTTTGCAATCCTTCATGATGGAATTGTGCGTACTTGTGGGGCATTAGCAATTAGCTAACCGGGTTCTTAAACAAAGGCAAACATGCATAAAACCCCCATAATGGTACATGGTCATCTGAGAAGCCCAACTAGTGGGGCATTACCATACGTGCAAAGGGTAGAGAGAGATGCGCAAAAACAAATTATCGCGCTACATGAGACAAGGAAGAAGGCAAGCTTTCCATTAAAGCTATGATCACGTGCACCCACTACTCACAAACACACTGTAGTCAACAATGAGCTAAAAATTCAGCCCCCTCTCAATTTTGGGCGCCCTCTCTTGGGATAAGCTTCTGGAGTGTGTGTGTTGGCCTGCAGGTTGCTCTCCTACTACCATGTGTCCAATTTGCCTCTTTTGAGTTAATTTCCTAGTACTTTGAAGTGAGCCTAGCCAACCTTTTACTGCTTGAATTTTAGTGTTGATTGGCTTGACCAACTCGTGGTGACCTGGCCTTCACTGCTACGGGTGAAACTCTTGGCCATCGGCCGTTTCACATTGGCCATACAATGTCTGGGCATTTGTGACTTCAAAAAGAGCATCCCCAAAATTAAATAAAAAAGGGAATGAAACGAACAACTAAGGTTAGTGGTTGTCACAGCCTCGTGACAAGAAAACTGCTTCATTGGAGCCCGACACGACTCTTCATTGGTTGGTACAATTGTAGTGACCAACCAGGTGCTTTCGGCTACTATGTGGTACATCACGTCTTGCTGAATCTTCTCGAGCTCTTGTATTAGCCATCTCGAGAGGTTGATCAAGAGCTTTTTGTGGTCAAGGCACGACACCCAGTAAGCCCGGGCCAAAGTGTCTTGGTACGTCATCACCTTACCATGTTCTCAGGGAGGGCTGGGATCATCGAACTAGCACGACAGAGCAGAGCCCTCCTGGGGAAGCTCTTCCAACGGAGGAGCCTTGGAAGGAGTTGTTGCTACACCAGCTTCGTGCCCGAGTCCCTCATACGGGCGGTCCTTGGAGCCCGACCATCAAGTGGATTTTTACAGGGATGCTCCGAGTTGGCCTAAGTAGGACCTGGGAGGACCGCTTTGCTGCGAGCCTGCTTAGGTCCTGGGATAGGTGCGGAATGGCTTGGAGCAACACTAGTCACATGCATGGAGGAGCACTTAAGGCACCACAGATTGCATAGTGCTGTTTTGAGAGGATCCGAGTTGTGGGCATCTGTGGGAGGACTAATGTCATAGATCTTGACCCGGCAGATCTTGAGTGAGGACATTGGCGGCTTTAGGCTTAGGAGAGCCGCCCTTTGGTACGAGTGTAGTGGGACCTAGGAGAGTGGACTGATCACCGAGGGACTCCTTTCTTTCAATACACTGCTCGTTTGGGGCGACACATACTGGCAATACGGAGCGAGGCTCGCCCTGCTGCAGCACTTCACTCACAGGAGAAGGGTCTCATAGCCGAGTGCTTGTCACGATTCCGAGAGCGGGTTAGCAGGAAGTCGGGGAGAGTTATCATCTTTGAGTGGCTAGTTGCGCATAGAGCTACTGCAGCTGGGAGTTGGTTTGTACACAGCGGCTTCTCGACTGCATGTGCAGCTTGTGGCCACCCTTTTCAAAGTCAGCGTCACTGTTTGTGGGATTGCCCCTTTGCACAATAGGTTTGGCTTTGGATTCTTCGGTTGATGCCAGCACGTTCCACATCCCGACAGTACACTTGTAGTGTTGCAGCCTGGTCCACACTCTGGGGGTCAACGCTCCATTTTGAGATGGCTTCTACCAGTAGGATGATATTGGTTAAAGGGGGTCGACCTACACTTCAGCTTGCCAAAGAGCTCATCCCCCAGGGTTGGTGCAATGATAGAGAGTGGTGTTGGGAGCTCATTTGCAGCTTGACACTCTTGGTTCATCTGGCAGGCCCGCTGCTTTTGCATCTTCGAGGCTCGCCCTGTCCCACCGGGAGAGATTGTTCGTGACATGTGGCTGGAGTTGATTCATACACTTAGGGGTCGGTTTGAGAGACTTCAGGGCAGCTCCGACCGCATGCAGGAGTGGCCCGAGGATTTCTTGCGGCTTTGGCACTTGGGGTCTTTCTTCAACATGGTTCAGGGTGTGCCTAGGGGCTACCGACGACCAATGTGGTTGTAACTTGTTTCCTCATTGTACATACTTTGTCTTCTCATTGGGAGAGTCCCCCCATGTTTTTGATGTAGCCCTCTTGCAGATGTTGTTTGTAGCCCTTTGGGGGGTTTTATTAATTAATGGAAGGATCTTTTTCTTGCAAAAAGAAAAAAGGCTCCACAAATCCAAGATCCTATGTACATGCAATAAGATCTGTCCGAGCTGGCAATTACACACCCAACAGATTGCCTTGTGGTGGTATCAGATAAATCGGGGGCATTGTTAAAATGCGTATTTTAGTGGTCTTCTTGGGGTTCACCCAAGGAGATCCTGAAACCGGCTCGTGGGGCAGTAGGCTTTGGCTCTCACCCGAAATTCTTTACTTTAGACACACACACAGAGCACTTTGTAAAGGAAACATGCGAGACGGGAATTAACACTTAATCACACACGGCTCGGAAGCTAGAATGCTCCGAGCAGACGTAGACAACTTGTAGGCCCCAAAATTGGCGCCCCTTTCGGTATTTCTTTATTCTTTAGGAGAGTAAATTACAAAGAAGAGTCCTGGGAATCCTTTATTTGTATCGAGCTAGGTACCACCTGTTTTGGCCAAATTACAGCCCCAAAACTTGTGTGAAACTGCTGGAACTCTCTTCCACTGGCATAAACCCTCTGATTCCTGCCCAAAAACAGTAAATTCAGCACGCTGTATTTACTGGTTTTTGCCTTGTTTTCAGCCCCAAACAGTTCCCTAACTGTCTTGCCATTGGGGCACGATTCCCAAGGGTTCTGACGTCCGTATGGCTGAAAAACAGTCAATTTTCTGCGCATACACAACGCTGAATTTGCACCTGTACGGTGAGGTTATGACCCTCACCGGTGCCTGCTTTGGAGTAGCAGCTAGCTACCCCTGTTCCTGCTCAAGGAGGCGCTTGCCTCAACACAAAAGCATGAACCCACACAGCTGTACATCAGTCAAATGAAGAGTCCTCTTGTGGGGCATCACATAACTGCACGTAGGGGAGAGAGAGAGCAGTGTGTAGCGTGCAGGGCATCACTCCTAGCACCACACTGTACATGAGAGGGAAAGAAAGCACTCCATAGCTCTTAACCTGTGAACAGGTTCTCAATGAAGCATCCCCCCATCATAAATCGAGCGCCCCCTCTTTTGCCTTTGACCTGTTATGCATCTGTGAACAAATAGATGCAAAAGGGGAAGATTTCCATGGCTGCCAAAACCTGCGTATCGCTGAAAACGCGGCAAAACAGCCTTGTAAACACGCATCTAATGCCTTCCAATGCTGAAAATGAGCTCCTTGGACCTAGGCAAAGTCATGGGAAGCTAAAAAATGGAGAGAAATGGCTGAAAATCAGAGTTATCAGCCTCCAAAACTCCTCCAAAAAATCAGTTACAAAATCTGTTCTCCCAAACTTGGTAAATTGGCCAAAAGGTGCCACTTGGCACTCATGTATGCAATTTCCCTGCATTGGGCTTCCTGCTTATGCTTAAAAATCTCTCAACTGGTGCATCAGTTGACTTTGCAGAAGAGTAATAAAATGTTCTCTTGGTCATACCGAAGGTAATGACACGAACACATGTCACGGCCCAAAATAGCAGTTCCCTAAATTTTAGGGGATGCTTCCGTTGGACTCCCATTGGTTATCTGACCATCTATCCTCATTGGGACCGCATCCAAAAGTGCAATGTGGCCCAACTATCGGATACTTTCTGTTGGTGCTCCCACCTTGACTTTATGCCTTTATTGAGTTCACTTCCTAGTATCCACCAACTTGCTAAGTACGACGGGGGAACCTACATGATCTAGACATCCTTTTACTTTACGAGTTCCAGTGCCGACCAACTTCCCGTCTGCGGATGAAACTACCGTTCACATTGCCATACAATGTCCGACCATTTGCAACTTCAAAAAGAGGGTCTCAAAAATTAAACAAAAATCATTGGAAAGAAACCAACAACTAAGGTTAGCAGTTGCCACGTCCTCGGGACATACCTCCCTCTTGAAATCGCAAACGTCCTTGATTGCATACCATAAATACATGCCATAGATGGTCTTGTGTGGTAAGCACCCTTTTATCATCGCAAGTATCCGCAAGAAAGACTGTCAAAACATATGTACAAATGACTTAATGAGACCTTCATACTTTTGTCAAACTGTACACTGCTGTTGCACTGAATCCATGAGTACATTTGATGTGCTAGCTCTATCATTACCCCTCCTTTGCAGACATTGGGTTGGGGCATACGTAGGCTGTAACCCAAAGGCCTCAAGGTAAAGTTGCAATACATTTGGTGACTCTGACAGTTCATGCTCTTCCATCCACTTTGCATCTATAGGTGGATAGTTCTTGAACTTCACCACATAGCATCTTGCAACCTGTCCCTTAACTTTTTACCTGTGCAAGAGGCTCTTGCCTCTGCAAACGAGCATAATTCCACAACACGGACATACCACCCATGATCAAGGAAGCTCAAATTTCAAGATGATTTACCAATGCGTCATAGAATCCAAGCAATCGCCTCAGAGAATCGACAAGCAGCGTGTCACTTGACAGACCCACATCACTCTCGCAAGAGATCTAGTGGCCAATCTACCACCGTGAGACCTCTCCCTATCTCATCTTGGTTCATACTTGCAAACCCTAAAAACGTAGTAGAAAATCAGCCCTAATTTGACCACTTTTTAGCAGGGCGTACATGCGGAATTTCTTGTCTGTCCTGTGAAGAGGAACCCTCTTCCATAATGCCCTTCCCTTTGTCAGCCATAGTGTAATCCCGCGTTCCTGTACTCGTGTCTTTATCCAAAACAACCGAGGCTCACTCTTTGAGGAAAAAGTGATTGATGTCCCGGCAATGGAACCTTGAAACCGGCTTGTAGGGCGGTAGGCTTTGGCCTTCACCCGAAATTCTTTACTTTAGACACACACACACACACACTTTGCAAAGGAAACCTGCGATGGGAATTAACACTCAATCACACACACGGCTCGGAAGCTAGAATGCTCCGAGTAGACGCCGACAACCTTTAGGTCCCAAATTGGCGCCCCTTTCGGTATTTCTTTATTCTTTAGGAGGGTAAATTACAAAGAAGAGTCCTGGGAATCCTTTATCTGTATCGAGCTAGATACCACCTGCTTTGGCCAAATTTCGGCAGCATAACAGCCCCAAAACTTGTGCGAAACCAGTTCCCCTGCTGGAACTCTCTTCCACCGGCATAAACCCTCTGATTCCTGCCCAAAAACAGTAAATTCAGCACGCTGTATTTACTGGTTTTTGCCCTGTTTTCAGGCCCAAACAGTTCCCTTACTGTCCACTGCCATTGGAAAGAAACCAACAACTAAGGTTAGCAGTTGCCACATCCTCGTGACAGATCCTCTAGCCTAATCCACATTCTTTCCCTTATTCCGGGTTTCATGTGCAGTTGCAAGATTTTCCTTGCTCGGAGTGTTTGGGAAATTAGCATATTTAACTTTGCCTTTATCAAAACGTGGAGTATCAGGCACGGTAGAGGCCCCAATAGAGGTTGATCTAGAGTTAGAGACCTCTTTCTCATTGGAAACAGGAAACTGAGGAACATTTGAAGGAGGAGGTTGCAAATTAGGTTCAGGACATTCAGATCGGGTGTGTGCAAATTTCCCACAACAAAAGCTTGAATTTGCAAATTTTACCCATTTGAGCTTGAAGTGGCGTTTCCCAATGAGAGGGTCCCCCAACTTAACAATAATGCCTTCAGGGGTGGGAACATCCGTGTCCATAGCACACAAAACTGATATGTATTGGCATTAAGTTTGGGAGGACATATCACTTTCCCCAAGTGAGAAGCAAGCATCGAAAGAAAGTGTCGCCAGGTGCGTGGAAATCAATTATCTCCACCCATACTGGACACTTGTGGTAGATGAGGCTTTGGTAGTCTTTGGTAAGAGCCCATGGCAATACACGCGTTGTCTGAGTATCAAAAAACAATGGGGATAATTAAAGCAACATATTGCGAGCGTGAGTGCTTGCCAACAAGACTTCATAGAATCCTCTGGCGCCAAAGTAGACCCCTCTGATTGCTTGACATTTTAGAAGGAAATCTACCCACTGGCCCACGTCGCGTGCAATAGGCATCTTACCCAGAAAGAACAAAATAACTGCATTGAGAGCATACTGTGCCACTGGGTCCATGAGAGCTTGGAATGGAATGAGCACCTTGGTGGTGGGTTCCTGACCCTCCCAGGCATCCGGCGCATCCTCAAAATCCTCCAATAAGCAAGCTCGGATTTCACCCATTTCCGAAGACTCTGCGGCGATCTGTTTATTGCGTTTGTAAGAGCAGATGGATGGCGTGGCAGAATCCGTCATGCACTGAAGGGAGATGTTTTGAAAATTAAGCGCACAGAATTTCTGAAGTTCTGGATATGCGCGCACACGCACGCGCGCGTGCGCACACACAGGCAACACACTAGCAGATTCCAGAAAACAAATGATGTATAGAGCAGAGCTATGGTGATGAAATGTGGCTTAAAACTGGTGATATCTAAGGCTACAACTGATAATACAAAATTATGAAGGCTCTCCAAAGAGAAAACGAATGCTGGCAGAAATCACACGGGAGAGAAGAAGCGAAGAAGAAAGCAGCTTGCGCTACACACACCCGGCTCTCTCTCACACTCACACACACACGTGCGCGCACACACATAGACCCCATTAGGAGCAGCAGGAAGAAGGTCACACACACACATGCCCGTACACACCACAAGATGATGATGCTTGCCCACTATTTACCCACAATGCTACAGGTGGAAAAAGATGCTACTAGGAGATTTTCTCTGGTTCCAACTACCTTCTCAAAGAAAAAACTGCTGGCTCTTTATCACTGTCAAGTATTGTAACTCTCTTATGGACTTGCCTAGTTTAAAATCCTTTTTTGGTCTATTCTTTTTGTGTTGAACTTTGTTTTGATACCTTTATGGGATAACTGCATGTTCACATGGAGCTTTATGCCCTCCCTGAAGCTCATCCTTTGTAATCAGAAGGATGTGTTTACTGCTGCTCCCTTAGCCCCTTGCTGCTCTTGTCTTATCTTCTGAACCTGGTTTTGTATCTTAGCTTGGACATGCACTTACCGAATCTGATGATAATGCCTAAAGTTAAGCAGGTTCTCCAATATGGTTTAAATCGTATTCCCTCTTGCTCCGTGTTTTGGAAAAAGTGTGTGAAGAATTGTTTCAGTGATTCTAGAGCTTGTTTCTGAAAAGGTAATTTTCTCACCTCCTTTGCTTGATATGGGTATGATCTAGAAACTCTTCTATGACTATTGTCTGGTTTGGCTACCTAAGAAGTTTGGATATGTTCCTGACATAGATATGAATGTGATTTTTCATAATCTCAAGAATCGTTTTTTGATTACTTGCAGTGATAAAGCCCCGAGTAACCCACTGTTTATTTGTAAAGTGTTTATTCAATCAAAAATTCTAAAAAGGGTTTCTAGCAAGGATTTCTCTCCTTGCTCTCAGGACCCCACCTCTATTG
The DNA here is from genome assembly GCF_014529385.1 of Adiantum capillus-veneris. NCBI lineage: Eukaryota > Viridiplantae > Streptophyta > Polypodiopsida > Polypodiales > Pteridaceae > Adiantum > Adiantum capillus-veneris. Next base: position 114,174,027 of record NC_140960.1, read on the forward strand.
TGAGAGATATACTGCAGAGGATGAACTTACCCTACACATCTCCTCTACCTTCCCTTATGGCTTCATACAAAATCCACAAAGATAGTTTTAGATGGCTTACATGTGGTGCTAAGAGTGCTTACTCTGAGTTATCTTTACTCATGGCTTGTATCTTTAAAATTTTCCTTCCAAAACTAAAGCAGAGAGCAAGAATTCTTAACCAAAAAGCTCTTCTTTGCCATAATCTTAAGATCCAATTTTGGTGGATTGTTGAATCTATTTATGATTGTGTTATGAATCTCCCAACGGAAACCTCCTCTTTCTTCTCAGCAGGTATTAAAAAAATATGTTATGAGAATATTCCTCATGTTGGTGATTTTGGGCTAATACCCCTAATAAATAACCTGATTACTTATGCCTTTTAAACAATGGGATTCCCCTTTTATCTTTTTCAAGTCCTTCCCCACCTTTTTTCAGGATGGGGTTTGCTCAAAAGTCAGATATAAGAATGGGCTCTCTTTTTTGCTTGATGAGGTAATCAACATAGACACGTGGTTAATTAACCACATGTACATCCAATGCTTCCAAACTTTCTACAAACAAGCTAATGGAATCCCAATGGGCTTGGCTTGCTCGTCTATATGGTGTAACCGTTATAGATATTTTGATGACATTCTATGGATGGACTGTCACAATCCGGAGTTCTTTTTGACTAGCTTGAGAATTTGTCCCACTGAACTTATTCTTGAGGGGCAAAAAACAGCAGAGGCTACTTTTCTTAACCTCTCCTTGACTATTAAAAATGGGAGACTGCATAAAACTTTAACCAAAAAAGATACCCTGTTACCTTTTTATCCTATAAGAAAATTTCACAGGGCTAGCAATAGACATAGTAATTGGGCCCACAAGGTTATCCTTTCACAATTGAAACCTATCTTGTTTTGCAATAGCAATGCCCTAAATGCTACTAAAGACATCCATCAATTGGTGACTCCATTTTGTAAAAATGGGTTTGAAAATGCAAAGGTGTGGAGACTTATAAGGCAGGCTCTACATGGGTACGGTTGCTCCATCTTCACCCATGATCCTTAAGATTGCTTGAACCACTTGTCTCTTAATGATGGGCACTTGGGCCCCTGAGAAGGAGCTTAGTGCCCCCTCTCATTTCCCTAGTGTGGGCATGGATGGAGGGATACAAAAATTGAGCCCAAATAACTCATTAATTCTCTACTCTAAGGCTCAGGGACCTTGGACTGAGCATCACCTGACATAAGAATCTACTCTAATCTAGAGAACACCCACTTAGTTTGACTCAAAGAAAAGTTACCCGGAATGGGAACGTGGAACGGGAACGGAAGGGTGCGGAATGGGATGGGAACGGGAGGGAAGAGGGGGGCCCGAACGGGAGCGGGAACGGGGCGGGAACCGTAGACTAAAGGAACTATATATATTATATGTATTTGAAGCTCAAATGTTAGTGGAAAACTAAAAGCTAAGCTTTTGAATTCGACCACTCTAATTAGAGCCATATTTAGGCATGTTTTATGATCTCAAGAGCTTGAGAGAGCAGGATGGAGTTTGACTCTTGAGAGAAAGAGGGAAATGAAGCTTAAGACACGAGAGGATACCCCGTGGCTTGCAACCCCCACTACCCTGTAGTTGTAGTTAGGGTGGGGCTCCACCTCACCACCTTCTTGTGCATGCCTGGCCATGGCTTTAAAGGAAGTCTGGTTCTTGGACTTAGTGCAGAGAGAGACTTATTACTTGAGAGCAGTAGTGCATGACATAATGACAATGGAATTCACAGAGAAGCTTCTCGGTCCTTACTCCTACATACAACCTAGGACAGCTATGGAGAACTCTGCTCAAGTTTTCCCCTTCAAGACTTTAAGAAAAAAAATTTGCACTATGTTTAGAGTTGACATCTATAACATGTGGGTTGTTGACACCTGCCTTCCACTATATAACTCATCCTTTTGTTGTTGGCTGTGATGGTGGCAAATAAAGAAGTCAGCCTTGCACTAAGTGCTTTTGCAAAAAAGAGCTCTACGGGCTTAAGGATGGAACACCTCCCTTTTCTTCCCCTGCTTTGTATTTCAAACCATAGTCATATTTATTGAACTTTGTAGCTTTTCACCCTCTGTTTTATTTCTTAAGTGAAGCCTGCTGATGTATTTAGCTTGCAACCTACGCCCGCGTGCACACACACACACACACACACACACACACACACACACATTTTTTTATATGAAAGTAACTTTTCATTATAGCTCTCCATATTGGTCAATGGTGCCTTCCCAAATGCCAAGAACCAACTATTTGCATCAGCCTCACAGGCATGCACGCAGTTTTGTTTTTCTATGTTTGAAACCAAACTTCTCAAAACCCCGAAACAGATGAAACCATGAAACGTCTCATGTCACACTTGACCTGAGTCTACCCTGCATTTACAGAATCGTTAGAGAAGCTGATCATGCCAGGTCTTTGTGTTGATGTAAGCTCTTGTGCGTATGTGGTGTTGGGGAGCATACATTGATGCCTAGTTCTATAGCCCACTATTGGGTACTGATGTTAGTGAAGTTGTAGTATCAATTTCATTGGATGATGGAACTGTGGGCTATATTGTCATGTGGATGACTACGATGAGTCCACTCCTTTTGTAGGTGAATCTGGGTTTGATGTGTGTTTGTCTAGGCTGAAGGAAAAATCTTTTCTATGTGCTATTGACCATTCTGTGCCCAACTGATCAGGTTCTTAATAATTTGAATATTGGGAACTAGAATCATCGATTTGTACATTGAGCGACAAGTTAGGCTTGTCTGTTTTTGTCTAAGTTGTGCTCATGTGGATTTATATACAAACTCTGTTCTAAAAGTTTTTTCTTGCTAAAATAGTACCACTAAATTAGTGTTGTGAATTGACAAAAGGGGAGGCATCAGGTGAGACGGAGGAGAAGAAGAGGAAGGCTCCTGCTGAGACTAGTGCCATGTGCAAAAGGAAGTGGAACCAAGCGAGAGCAGCATGCGGACACCCATCTCTGATGAGGGATCTTCTCAGCACCCTCTACTGTCAGCTACATCTTACTACTTGCAAGGCATCCTGGAGGCATTTTCTCTTCTCCTATAAGGATAATCAACAACTGCCATGGTGTCTTGCTGATGTATCAGGCTGCTCGGTGAGTTATCCATAGACTTCTTTTTTTTCCCACCACTTACCATTTGTCTATTATTTGGGATTACTGTGCTCTTTGTATGATTAATTATACAGCAGTAATGTATATAGATTGTTTACATTGGATCTGCAGCAGGTTCAATCATTGTATAATATCATTGGAGTAGAATACGCCAGCTCATTTGAAACGAGGTTCGAGCATTTTGCTTTAAGTGTGTCTCTTGTCAATTTGAGGATTCTTTTGAAAGTGATTCAAGGCGTTGGTTGTGTGCTGAATGTGCAAAGAGTAAAGTAGCCTACTCTGCCTTTCAAAAGTGTGTTGACTTGGGCATATTGAGTCCATATTTTGGTATATGGCCTGTTCAGCCTCTATTTCTTTGTGAGGTGCCCAGTATTCCATGATGTCTTACCGTTGTTTGGTAGTGTCACAATGAAGGGCAAGTTAAGCTTCAAACAAAGCCAGTGCTTATGATAAATGGAGTACACATGCATTTCTTGAAACCCTTTTGCCTTCATAAAACCAGCGGTTCACTAAAATATTCAATGAATGTGGTGCCTGCACTCCTTATTGGGGCTTTAAATGCATGCACACTGCTCATTTATCACGGCAATGTACCAAGGACACCATGAGTAAACCTGTATTTTTGAGCTATTATGATATTAGTGCTAGTTTATAGTTTCGAGCTGATGGATGAGAGTAAATCTTGCCTGTGGTGCTGGAAATGTTTTTCCAATTCAGCGCAGGATTGTCCTCACCAACCGCTGGGTGAATGTCCACTCACTCTTTTTCTAGCATGTGCATTCTTCTTTGAATTGGGTATCAACTTCTACATCCTTAGCCTTGGCCCTTGTGTAGGCTTTATATGATTATGGTCTTCCTGAGAATGTCCTACTAAGTTCCCTATATGTCTGATGGAACTTAATTTGGTCGTTTAGCATTTTTATATGATGTTGTAAGCATGCATTATGAAACCCACATACCAGCAAGAAATCGTTAAGAGCATTGACCACTGCTATGCAATTGTCTTCAACTGGATAATAGTTGACTGTTTTCTCTTTGTAGTTGATCTGTAGACTGTAGTGGCTCAGTTGCTTAAATTTGAAACTGGGGTGGATGGTCAGGAAGTATTATCTTTATATTTTTTTTTCAAGAAAAAGATGAAGAAAACTGCCCAATGGGCTACAAACTGCTCCTACTAGAGAGGGTAAATCAAACTGGGGGAAGACTCTCCCAATGGAAAGGTAAGATATGTACAATGACGGCTAAATCAAGAGATGGGAGGAGGAGAAAGCCACAGAGGTAAAGAAGGGCCCTGGTCGCTCGAGTCACAAGAAGGCCTCACTGGGCTCCCGCATGCGGTCGGAGTTGCCGTGAAGTCTCTCTAACTAGTGTATGGATCAGCTCTAGTGAGATGTCACGTATAGTCTCCGCCAGTGAGACGGGTCTCGAAGATGCAAAAGCACCAGATGAACCAAAGTGTCAGTTAGATCCCAACTGCACTCTCCATCTTTGCTCCACTCTTGAGGTACAAGCGCTATGGTGGTCTGAAGAGTAGGCGGGCCTCCCTGTATAACAATCTTCTGAGTGACTGAAGCCATCTCAAAATGAAGTGCTGGGCCCGCGAGGGTGGACCAGGTTGCAGCACCCCAGGTGTACTTTTTAGCTGCCTAAAGTGTGAGCATCAGTCGAAGAATCCGAAGCCAATCCTGCTGTGCCGTGGGAGAGTCCGACAAAGTCACGTTGTGTCTCAAGAGGGTGGTCACACGTGGTACTAGCTGCACAGTGGCACTTTGCACCAGCCAATTCCCAACTGTAGTAGTTTGATGGGCAACTAACCATTGGAACATGGTGGCTCTCTTTGGCTGTCTGCTGCTGTCTCCCAAGCGCCCCCAAAAATCTACCAAGAACTTTGACATGAGAGCCTCCTCTTGCCAATGATCCACTGTAGCAGGACTAGCCTCTCCTTGTTGCAAGTATGTGACGTCCAGTCGTGCTAAGAAGGGGGTCCTCGGTTGATCGAATGAGGCAAAGGGTTCATGTAAAAACCACTTCCTTGGGTCCCACTGTACTTGCACCAAAGGGCGGCACTCCCAATCCTATAACCGCCAGTATCCTCTCACACCTCAATAGAAAGAACTTGTATCCTCTTTCTATTAATCTTAAATTTTACAAGTGTGTTTTGCTTTTGTAAAAAAAGATAGCTAAAACAGTGCATTGTAGTATGATCACCGATGAGTAGTCACACATTAAGGTGGACCTCCACAATGGGTTACAACATAGATAGTGCACACTCCCACCTAGATAACCCAAAAGGGCACTTGTGACTTGTAACTCACGCATATCGGGATCATACTTGCACATAAAAAGGGCTGATGTCTTGGAGTGTGGGCTAGATCCGCTTGAAAAGACAGTTACAATCAACAAGATGGCATGATCAAGAAGATTGCTCATTATGCATATGTAGGCTGAATACATTGAATGCTTTATCTCTTCATAGAGATGTTGAATCCATGTTTTGAAGCGAAAACCGAATTGTATTGAGAAAGAGCTTTCAATTGATACTCACATTAATGTGTGGTTTTAGTAGTTCGAAGATGGAAGCTTCTAAAAGATTCTAGAAGGGAGATTCTAGAAGGAAGGTTCCAAAAGGAGGACATGTGGCGGGACACTTGTCACAAACTTTCCAAAAGATGAGACACTTGTCAAAAAGCTTTCAAAAGAAGAGACAAGTGTGTGGATACTTGTCAAAAAGCTTTTAAGAAAAGAGACAAGTGTGTGGACTCTTGTCATGCCAACTTTATCTTTTACTAAACACTTGTCACAATCCTTTTTAACTTTTTCTTTTTCTCTTGAGGCAACTTCTCTATAAATAAATCCCCTTTCCCTCTCATTTTCTTATCTCCTAGTTACTGAACTTTCCTCCACCATCAGCCCAAGAAACCCCCTTCATTACCATCACTACCTCTCTCTATGCTTACTATTCTTTCATCCTCAAGAAGCCATCTCTCTCTCTCTCTAGCTTGTTGTTTTCCAGGGCAGCACACTTCTAAATCTGAAAATTTTGTTGTTTCCCTTCAGTTTTGCGCTCTTCTATTCATCCTACAAGCTACCAAGACACTAGATCTCTTCTCTAGCATACACAGCAGCTAAATTTTATCTTTGTACTTATGTTTGAGAGTCTACTTATGTTTATTTTTATACATGTGCACGTAAAATCTTACATGATCTACAAGTGTGAGTCTACTTAAACTCACTCTCAGGTTGATTGTAACTCTGCTCAATCCTAAGGTACTTGGGTTGACTAGAAATCTATTTCCTTCGGTGGGGGTTGCCCATCTTCAAACCTCATTCTGCCTCTTGTCTCTTTGAAGTGTTGTAATTAATACTTTGTCAAGTTCTTTAAGCATTAAGCACTCTGAGTTGTACGGGGCTCTTATAGTGGTATCAAAGCTTTGGCTTGATTCTCACCCCTACGCTACTAGTGCTTATAGTTGATTGTGTGCACCTTTGCCTGACCATTTCTTATTTTACTAATGGAAGACACAAACATTGCTATCTTACAAGCTCTTCATAGTTTGCAAGAGGAGAACCGCTCCATTCGAGAACTTCTCAAACTCGACAAGGGCGAGAAGCCCAATGAAGCCAAGAAAGAGCAGCCAGCAAAGCAACGCAATTCTAATGGAAGGAGCCGATCACTAAGCCTGTTAGCTGTGAAGAAGGAGAATGGACGAGGCAAAAGAGGATGCTCTATCTGAAAGAAGAGAAGCCATCGAAGCCGGAGTACATTCTCTTCATCAAATTTATCTAGTGAATCTTCAAAAGTGTCATAAGGAGATACCTCATTCATACATAAAATCTCATCGAAGGCAAAGATGTCGATATTCTTCACCCTCTTCTTCATCTTTGGAGACAAGTTTGTCCTTCTCTACGTTGAGATCTAGGTATGGAAGAAGATACAAGAAGAAGGGGACCAAGTCACTCTCGCAACTTGAGAAGAAGATCAAGTTTCGTACGTATAACGATTCACGAAATACTAATGTTGGCACTTTCTTTGATGATATTCTTGTGTTTAGCAAGAATGAAGAAGAGCATCGGCACCATCTGGAAATTGTTTTGCAACTTCTTCATGAGAATCAACTTCTCATCAAGTGTAAGAAAAGTGAGTTCTTCATGCATAAAATAAATTATCTTGGGCATGTGATCTCTTCAGAAGGCATTCAAATGGATCTAGAGAAGATCACAATAATCCAAGAATGGCCAGATCTTCGTGACGTGCATGAGGTGCGATCTTTTCTGGGGTTATGCTCTTACTATCGCGGCTTCATCAAGCATTTTTCCCACATTGCTTCTTTTCTACATGACCTAACCAAGAAGAATAGCACTTTTCAATGGAAGGAGAAAGAGAGGACAGCTTTTCATAAGCTGAAAATTGCACCTTTTGCAAGCCCAATTCTCATCATCCCTGTCTTTGCAAAACCATTCATAGTCGAAGCATATGCTTGTGGCAATTACATTGGTGCTGTGCTCAATCAAGAAGGCCATGCAGTAGCTTTTGAAAGACGATGCCTAATTCGTTTCATGTAAGCCTATTAAAGCCTTACATGGGGCCAATACCAGAGGAGCCTACTACAGAGGATCCCCAAAAGTTGAAGACACAGAGCAACTCAGTTAACTCAAACAAATCCTCTTTCATAAGGATCGAACTACAAGAAGTGGCCTTCTAACACGGAAATTTCTATTGAAGTTTAAAGATTTACCCACAGCCCCGACACGAAGTGGGTGGATGAAAATTTCATGCGGGCTTACACGGAGATTCTTAAACAATATGAGGAATCTTTTCAGCCGAGGATAGCTGAATAAGAGCGGATGGGCTATCACACCTCAATAGAAAAGAACTTATATTCTTTTTCTATTGTTCTTAAATTTTACAAGTGTGTTTTCCTTTTGTAAAACAAGATAGCTAGAACAATGCACCGTAGTATGATTACCAATGAGTAGTCATCACAGGTTAAGGTGGACCCCCCCCCCCCCAGTGGGTTAGAACATAGATAGTGCACACTCCCACCTAGATAACCCAATAGGGCGCCTGTGACTTGTAACTCATGCATATCGGGATCATACTTGCACATAGAAAGGGTTGATGCCTTGGAGTGTGGGCTAGATCCGCTTGAAAAGAGAGTTACAATCAACAAGATGGCATGATCATGAAGATTGCTCAATATGCATATATAGGCTGAATACATTGAATGCTTTATCTCTTCATAGAGATGTTAAATCCATGTTTTGAAGCAAAAACCGAATTGTACTGAGAAAGAGCTTTCAATTGATACCCACATTAATGTGTGGTTTTAGTAGTTCCAAGATGGAAGCTTCTAAAAGATTATAGAACAGAGATTTTAGAAGGAAGGTTCCAAAAGGAGGACATGTGGCGTGACACTTGTCACAAACATTCGATGAGACACTTGTCAAAAAGCTTTCAAAGGAAGAGACAAGTGTATGGATACTTCTCAAAAAGCTTTTAAAAGAAGAGACATGTGTGTGGACATTTGTCATGCCAACTTTATCTTTTACTAAACACGTGTCACAATCCTCTTCAACTTTTCCCTTTTCTCTTGAGGCAACTTTTCTATAAATAAAGCCTCTTTCCCATCTCCTAGTTGCTGAATTTTTCTCTACCATTAGCCCAAAAAACCCCCTTCATTACCATCACCATCTCTCTCTACGCTTACTATTCGTTCATCCTCAAGAAGCCATCTCTCTCTCTCTAGCTTGTTGTTTTTCAAGGCAGCACACTTCTAAATTTGCAAATTCTGTTGTTTCCCTTTAGTTTTGCGCTCTTCTATTCATCCTACAAGCTACCAAGACACTAGATCTCTTCTCTATCATACACAACAGCTAAATTTTATCTTTGTACTTATGTTTGAGATTCTACTTATGTTTATTTTTATACATGTGCACGTAAAATCTTGCATGATTTACGAGTGTGAGTCTACTTAAACTCACTCTCGGGTTGATTGAAACTGAGCTCAGTCCTAAGGTACTTGGGTTGAGTAGAAATCTATTTTCTTCCGTGGGGGCTGCCCATCTTCAAACCTCATTCTGCCTCTTGTCTCTTTGAAGTGTTGTAATTAATATTTTGTCAAGTTCTTTAAGCATTAAGCACTCTGAGTTGTACGGGGCTCTTACAGTGGTATCAGAGCTTTGGCTTGATCCTCACCCCTACGCTACTAGTGCTTATAGTTGATTGTGTGCACCTTTGCATGATCATTTCTTATGTTACTAATGGAAGACACAAACATTTCTATCTTACAAGCTCTTCAAAGTTTGCAAGAGGAGAACCGCTCCATTCGAGAACTTCTCAAACTCGACAAGGGTGAGAAGCCCAATGAAGCTAAGAAAGAGCAGCGAGCAAAGCAACGCAATTCTAATGGAAGGAGCCGATCACTAAGCTTGTTAGCCGTGAAGTAGGAGAATGGACGAGGCAAAAGAGGACGCTCTATCTCAAAGAAGAGAAGCCATCGAAGCTGGAGTACATCCTCTTCATCAAATCTATCTAGTGAATCTTCAAAAGTGTCATCATCAAGCGACAAGGAGATACCTCATTCATACAGAAAATCTCATCGAAGGCAAAGACATCGATATTCTTCACCCTCTTCTTCATCTTTGGAGACAAGTTCGTCCTCCTCTACGTCGAGATCTAGGTATGGAAGAAGATACAAGAGGAAGAAGAGCAAGTCACTCTCGCAACTTGAGAAGAAGTTCAAGTTTAGTAGTATAATGATTCATGAAATCCTAATCTTCTTTTTAAATTTGTTCATCAGTTTCAAATATTGTATGGTCGTGAGAAGTATAAAGAGAATGAGAAGATTAACAGATGTAAGCATCGACTATCGGGCACTCAACAAAATAACTGTGAAGAATAGGTTTTCCATTCCACAAATTGATGACATTTTGGATCGCCTAGGTGGCGCCAAGATTTTCAGCGGCTATCACCAGATCAGGGTGATTCCACAAGATATCCACAAGACTGCTTTCAATACTTCTTTTGGCTTATACGAATTCTTGGTGATTCCTTTCGGATTGACTAATGCACCGACAACTTTCAATGGCATGATGGAGTGCATCTTTAGGGGTCATCGCCAATATGTTGGCACTTTCTTTGATAATATTCTTCTGTTTAGCAAGAATGAAGAAGAGCATCGGCAACATCCGGAAATTGTTTTGCAACTTCTTCATGAGAATTAGCTTCTCATCAATTGTAAGAAAAGTGAGTTCTTCATGCATAAAATAAATTATCTTGGGCATGTGATCTCTTCAGAAGGCATTCAAATGGATCTAGAGAAGATCACAATAATCCAAGAATAGCCAGATCTTCGTGATGTGCATGAGGTGCGATCTTTTCTGGGGTTATGCTCTTACTATCGCCGCTTCATCAAGCATTTTGCCCACATTGCTTCTCCTCTACATGACCTAGAACCAAGAAGAATAGCACTTTTCAATGGAAGGAGAAAGAGAAGACAGCTTTTCAAAAGATGAAAATTGCACTCACTGCAAGCCCAATTCTCATCAGCCCTGACTGTGCAAAACCATTCATAGTCGAAGCATATGCTTGTGGCAATTGCATTGGTGCTGTGCTCAATCAAGAAGGCCATGCAGTAGCTTTTGAAAGACGACGCCTAATTCGTTTCATGTAAGCCTATTAAAAGCCTTACATGGGGCCAATACCAGAGGAGCCTACTACAGAGGATCCCCCAAAAGTTGAAGACACAGAGCAACTCAGTTAACTCAAACAAATCCTCTTTTATAAGGATTGAACTACAAGAAGTGGCCTTCTAACACGGAAATTTCTATTGAAGTTTAAAGATTTACCCATAGCCGACGCGAAGTGGGCGGATGAAAATTTCATGCGGGCTTACACGGAGATTCTTAAACAATATGACGAAGCTTTTCGGCTGAGAATAGCTGAATAAGAGCGGGTGGGCTATCACACCTCAATAGAAAAGAACTTGTATCCTTTTTATCTTGTTCTTAAATTTTACAAGTGTATTTTTCTTTTGTAAAACAAGATAGCTAGAACAATGCACCGTAGTATGATCACCGATGAGTAATCACAGGTTAAGATGGACCTCCCAATGGGTTAGAACATAGATAGTGCACACTTCCACTTAGATAACCCAATAGGGCGTCTGTGACTTGTAACTCATGCATATCGGGATCATTCTTGCACATAGAAAGGGCTGATGCCTTGGAGTGTGGGCTAGATCCGCTTGAAAAGACTGTTACAATCAACAAGATGGCATGATCATGAAGATTTCTCATTATGCATATGTAAACTGAATGCATTGAATCCTTTATCTCTTTCTAGAGATGTTAAATCTATGTTTTGAAGCAAAAACCATATTGTACTCAGAAAGACTTTCAATTGATACCCATATTAATGTGTGGTTTTAGCAGTTCCAAGATGGAAGCTTCTAGAAGATTCTAGAAGGAAGGTTCTCGAAGGAAGGTTCCATAAGGAAGGTTCCAGAAGGAGGACATGTGGCGGGACACTTGTCACAAACTTTCCAAAAGATGAGACACTTGTCAAAAATCTTTCAAAGGAAGAGACAAGTGTGTGGATACTTGTCAAAAAGCTTTTAGAAGAAGAGACAAGTGTGTGGATACCTGTCATGCCAACATTATCTTTTACTAAATACTTGTCACAGTCCTCTTCAACTTTTTCCTTTTCTCTTGAGGCGACTTCTCTATAAATAAAGCCCCTTTCCCTCTCATTTTCCCATCTCCTAGTTGCTGAATTTTCCTCTACCATCAACCCAAAATAAACCCCCTTCATTACCATCACCATCTCTCTCTACGCTTACTATTCCTTCATCCTCAAGAAGCCATCTCTCTCTCTCTGTCTCTCTCTCTAGCTTGTTGTTTTCCAGGGCAGCACACTTCTAAATCTGCAAATTTTGTTGTTTCCCTTCAGTTTTGCGCTCTTCTATTCATCCTACAAGCCACCAAGACACTAGATCTCTTCTCTAGCATATGTAGCAACTAAATTTTATTTTTGTACATATGTTTGAGAGTTTATCTATGTTTACTTTTATCCATGTGCACATGGAATCTTGTATGATCTAATCTTTGTACATATGTTTGAGAGTCTACTTATGTTTACTTTTATGCATGTGCACATGGCATCTTGCATGATGTACAAGTGTGAATCTACTTAAACTCACTCTCGGGTTGATTGTAACTGAGCTCAATCCTAAGGTACTTGGGTTGAGTAGAAATCTATTTCCTTTTGGGGGGGAGGGGGCGGGGGGGGGGGTTGCCCATCTTCAACCCTCATTATGCCTCTTGTCTCTTTGAAGTGTTGTGATTAATATTTTTTCAAGTTCTTTAAGCATTAAGCACTCTTAATTGTACGGGGCTCCTACATGTCCTGACTCAAGAGTAGACGGGTCAGGGTCTATCACACACCTTCCCATTGATACCCATACTCCGATCCATTGAAAACAACACTCAGCTATCTCTACTGCCTCGGTAGTGAGTCTCTCTGAACCTCAAAAATGCAGGACATGTGTTTGAACAAGCCATAACTGCCATGAGGACCGCTAGTCAAAAGAAGGTTCCCATCTAGCATGGAGCCGTAGGCTCAAGATGGGTGTGCCACTCTGTTGGTATAGCCTCTGTAATATCTTGACACATTCTCTGCACTCCTCTCAATTTTGGAGCAGAAGACTCTGAATCTCCTTAGGAAGTGTTGTAAATTGTAGCCAAGTCTCGCAGCTGAAAGCTTTGAATCTCCTTAGGAAGTGCTGTAAACTGTAGCCAGTTACCGAAAGTACGGGCTCGGCCTTCTGCCATGGGGCCCCAAGGGACGTGAGGTCGGCTACCAACCATGTGACCTTGCTGTGTGCTGACCAAGGGTTCCATGTAAGTGGCTGTCTCAGGTGCTCCTCAATGCATGTAGGATGGTGCTGCTCAAGGCCACATTGTTGCTGCTCCTGCTCCTGAGACCGAAGCAGGCTCGTAGCAAAACGATCCTTCCATCTCCTACTCAAGCCCACTCTGTGCAACTATGTGAATATCCAACGAGTGGAAGGGTTCCATGCGCTGCCCGCCCATCTGTGGGACTCGGGCACGAATTCGGTGAAGCAACAACTCCTTCCAGGGCTCCTCCCTTGGACGGAGACCTTTGACCATGAAATTCCCAAGGAGAGCTCTACTCTACCGTGCTTGATCCATGATTGCTAGCCCTCCCTGGGAGCAAGGTAAAGTAATGGCATGCAAGGAAACTTTGGACGGGGTGAATTGTGCTTCTCACCTTGACCACAAAAAGTTCATGACCAACCTCTCCAGCTTGCTGATGCAAGAACTGGAGAAGATCCAACAAGATGTGATGTACCACATAGTAGTCAATAACACCTGATTGGCCACTACAGCCCTGCTTGTAAGAGAAAGATGTGCCGAACTCCAATGGAGGAGTTTCCTCCTAATGGATAGGAGGAAAGGAGCGATCTATTGCTCTCTTGATAGATCCAAACTAATCTGACAACCCAAGTATTGAATCGGTGTCCTTGGGGGATCCACCTAAATCCCTCTACAGGCAACCAATTGGGGGTGTAAGCATGACTAAACTAGAAAGCCAGTTAAGCAATGCTCTTGATGCACAAGAGAACACCTCAAGAGACTACTCACACCTCTACAAAATGGCTTCCTAGCCCTCTAGAAACATGCATGAGTCATCAGCAAACACAAATGTCTATTATCTCATCTCCCCGAATAGGTAGTTGTAGCCCACGCAAACCCACCTCCTATGATGCCAAGAATCTACTCATTACCTCGGCATAGACAAGGAAAAGGAAGGGGGCAAGAGGGCACCCTTGTTGTACATACTGTGTGACCATGAAGCGCTTCTCTCTTCCCCTTGCTAGCAGCATCTGATTGTGCGCACACTTGTAGAGAGTTGACACTTATCTAATCCACGCATCTGAGAATCCCATCTGACGCATAGTACCCTTGAGGAAGGCCCAATCAACTTTGCATAGTAACCCACTATGCCTTGCTTAACACACTAGTACCTTTGCCCACAATGGCTTGCTGCCATGAGTCCGCATAGTCATACATACACCTCCCTGATGCCTCCAGGCCCAAAAGCAGCGGAGAAAATGTCTCTTAGAGACCCAGTTATATCTTCCAACAATTCCAAATACGGTTATCACAAAGGTGATGCTCGTGAAGCATGAGTATATCTATCGTGCCGCCCACAAGGCAACTCTGTAGCTCATCTCAAACTACCCCTCTGGCGTACAAAATGGGGTCCACCAAGCCCTTGGACATTTCATGAGACAATCCTCATGGGGTTAGTGAGAGAAAACTGATGCTACCATTTGCCAACCTGGAAATCTTCGAGGCCGGCTTGGATGGAGAGTAGTCTATATGTGAGAGATTGGGAGAACGGTGTGTTTGAAGAGGCCCAAGCCCAAGATGAGCGTGCAATGCGTATAGGTGCATCCTCTGTCCAAGAATGTGGATGTTTTTATACATAGCAAGGCGCAATTTGGGTGTCTGCAAAGAAGTATACCACAATGTCTCTACAACTTGTTGCATCAGGAGACGTCACCAAAAAGTCGACGAGCGGCCAAAGGGTCTGTATCAAATCAGTCTCTCCCAAGTTACCCATGTGGTGAGAGAACTTGAGGACCCCGGCATCGAGCCAATCTACTAGAGAGAAACCAATTGTTGTGTCCAAGGCGCCTGCACCTCTGGCTGTTAGGAAAAGAACATGTAACTCGGAAGCAAGCTGTGCCAAGGTCAGAAGATGGGTGGCCACGAAAGCTTGTAAAGCCGTAGTTAAAAAAACCGCATCGCCGATGAGTGTCAAATTGGTCAGCTCGTGTAGGACTAATGCAAAAGGGGAAGCCTCCACCAAAAGTGGTGTCCTCAAGTAGGGATGCCCCTCCCCAGCGAGTTGGCTCGTAGCAAAGGCATTCCCAAGAGATCTCCTAACTGTAGAGAAATGTCTTGTCCCCTTGGGCGATGGAGGGGTATGAGAGGGACTGGGAGGTCAGGTTGTGGGTCCAGCAGGAGAGATGGGAAGGGGGCCTGGGGGTGGGGGGGGGGGAGCTTGCGGGGGCGAGGTTGGGGTGGAAGGAGTCTCCTCAGAGGTATCCTGCTTGCAGAGGATCAAAACGGTTCCGTGTAGGAACCCAATGTTGTTGGCCTGTCGTAGGTCGGCCACCAATAGGGGTTGTACGGTGTGCCTGTCCTTAGCGACGACGGCCATGTACCTGCTACCAACCATCATTTGCGAGTGCACGAGTCTTTGAAGAGGTGCCAACTAGAGCATGCTTGGTCTTTGTTTGCTGCGCGCCTGGACAACCTTGGTAGGTTGAGACCCTAGAAATTAGGACTACCTTTGGGAGAATGCTACAAACGGATGCGCGATAGCCCTGAAAATACTCATGATAACACAATACATACCATAAAACGATAAATCGATATACATGAATCGTCACACACGCACATAATCAACGACGTACGCGAACAGAGAAAGACACAAAGCGAGAGAGAGAATAGAAGAGCACGTGCAGACGCACCTCCTAGAGCAGAGTGCTACGCCGGCACGGCGAGAGAGAAGAGAAGAGATATGAGAAGAGCAACGCAGACACTGGGTGCAATCTCCCCCCGTGCAAGAGTGACCATTTCTCTCTTGCAGGTATTTCATTTATAGATTTCTTCAATGGTCAATGTGAGTATAAACTGGCCGGCCGAACATAATTGGCCAAAGCTCACAAAGAGCACTTGACTAATCAAATATACATAAAATGTAACATCCTTCTGCATAATCCATTATCTGCTGATGCTCTTGCCACCTGTTAGTTGCAATAGATAATAAAATATCAATTCTATAACATACCTCTCCGTTGGAAAGCAACTGTCCTCAGTTGCGAAGATAAAATCTGCAAACAATACTTGTCAAAAACAGTGATTAGTATGTTGTGTCAAAAACATCACATAATAAAATAAAAATTTATGAAACTAAAAAACATTAGCTTATGCCTGTCGCCGTCATCCACATACTACCTATTCTAGTGTCCCATACCACTAGAATAAGCAGTATATGTCATACCCTGATGAGTCAGGATATCATTGGTCACACTCATCATCAATCTCATAATGTCAAGTCTCATCACATAAACACTGTTGTAATAATCATCAGATACCAAATCCCAATCCAATTCCAATTCCACAATATAAGTCAAAATCCAAATCACTTTCATGATGTACCCGGGTAACAAAATCATACCAGTTATAGTGGTGGCCAGCCACTGCAGCATGATTTTGTGATTGGTGTTGCCTAAATCGGCGAATCTACACCAATATGACGTGTGGCCTAAATCGGCGAATCTGCATTTGATATTGTTTAAAAATCTTGAATCTCTAATTTTCAATGTGCTGCCTAAATCGACGGATCTGCACCAAGATGAGTATCTACACATTGCCTAAATCGGCGAATCTGTGTGTTGGTGACCAATGGACTGCGCTAGACTTGCAAATTGTTGTTCACTAACTCAAAACACCGCGGCTTATATGAGTAGTTGCATAGCTTAATGCAAAATCCGCTCAATAGAAAGTACATGCAGTGCAAGCACACTGACGCAGAACTTTAGGGATGCTTAATTGCATGTGCCATAAGAAAATACAAAGAAGAAGAAAAAAAATCTTTTTGCTTTCAAATTGTCTAATGGTATTATCCCTATTGCAAACTGCTCGACTTTGTGTCCTTAAATATATGCACCAATAAACTTCCAAGCAAGTCGAGAAAGTGAGTAATATTGTAGGAGTATATTTTGGGATGTCATTGCGGTATAGGCAGATGAGATATGTTGTGTAATTGAGGAGATCTTAAGAAATATGATAGCCAAAGATATATTTATAGGAATGGATGCATTAGGAGAATTAAAATACCGTGAAAAACAACGATAAATTACGTACCTGGAGGTGGTTTGAAGAAGTGACTAGTATCCAAAACGTCAAATGCTAAATAATTTCTTGAAAACAAAGGTAACAGCAAAATTCATCATTTGAGTAATGTTATGCAAGTTAGAACAACCCAAAGTACAAATGCCATAAAGTTCAAGTCATACAAATGGGTATCAGATATTAGTGAGGTGAATTGTATATGTGAGTAAGTTTTTAAACCATTGATTGTTGTCACAAGAAAATTAGAAGCTAGTAAAATTTCACCCGTGTTATTGAAACTAGCTAAAATAGCAAAACTTCAGCTAGAGTCCATGATTTCCTTCAAGGAAATCAGCAAAGTTTTTCAAATTTTAGTGTGAATACCTGAAAATCTTTGAATTTTGATCTAAAAACAAAACAGCTTTAGGTGTGTCCTCATTGTCTTCAGTTAGGAAAATTGTTTTTGGTAAGCCCTAACTCGATCGACAAACATAGTACTCTGATCCAAAGGGAATTTCTTGTCAAAAATTTCGTAGGAACTACTTTGGATGATCATCTTTGAATGGATACAATAACACTAAAATACCAAGAGACATAGCAGCACTTATCGCCACCTTAAGTATAGACACACAAATCGTACACCACGTCGCCACAAACATTAGCTTCAAGCTATGAAAGACCATATAGAACACGTACAGTATGTGTGTGTGTGTGTGTTGGATGTATATCATTCAAAATTGACAAGTGAGTGTGTGTGTGGGTGCCAAAAAAATCATTGACTTGCCCGGTTGTGGACAATTGAATACAAAGGTAGGGCCCACAGTTTGGTTATGGGGGGAAAAGAGAGAGAAAAGAAAATGAAATGTTATATTAACCGTCTTAAAAATGTAAAAATTAAGTGTGAGAACAACTGATACAGTCTTTGTGTATCTATTCCAATGCCTGTGTACAAATAAAAATCAAACAAATTGAAGTACCATTGAAAGCATAAAACCTAGAGCCTAATATCGTGATGAAAATTAGTATCGTCATCGCCAATGCGTGAGAATGCTCAGTAATGGATGTGTGTCGGATAGAATATTACAGCAAGCACTGAAGAGCGTCATTAATGTCCACCCCTATACGTAGGCGTACTGGAGAAAGAGAGCGAAATGAAATGAAATGTAAAATTACTTGTGTTCAAAAGCCTAGGAGACCATATTGTTGATACAATCCTTAATGATCTAATTTAATGTCATAAGGATCTAATACAATATAGAATAAAATGAAGTGAAGTGTGCAACTAAGTCAAAAGCCTAAAATCTGCATGCTAAAATCATCATCAGCATTGTCGTCAATGCCCGATGGTGCTAGATAGTCGTGCGATAGAGAGAGAAAGGCTGGCTAGAATATTACTGCCAGTTGCACCTTCCAAACAACCACATGCCCTTGTTGGCTTTTCTTGCCCTGCATCAGCTACAAACAGTGCCGCCGACACATGATTTTCACCCGCTAATAACATTATTAGCCCTTGTCACCTACAGCTAATAACAGTATTAGCCCTTGTCACCTACAGTTAGAGTAGGTGGCTGCTGCATATTGTGCTAGTGTGTCTGGTGTGTGTGGGTGTCTGGATGGTGGTCGATAAGTCTCTGTAAGTAGAGAGAGGGGGGGGGGGGGGGGGGGGGGTCCGTCCACAGCACGCGAGAGAGAGAGGGTAAAGAGGTTCTGGGTTGTGTGTGGTCGTTTTTTTTGGCAAAGCCAGTGCATCCAAGGGAGAACAAATTACCACGCACTGAAAGCCTGAAGAGGTTGGTGCCACTAGTGGCTTTACAGCTCCAGTCGTGCATGGCGGGTTGCGCCGAGAGAGAGAGAGAGAGAGAGAGAGAGAGAGAGAGAGAGAGAGAGAGAGAGAGAGAGAGAGAGAGAGAGAGAGAGAGTCACGACTCAAGTCGTTGGTGGCCCTCGTTAAAATCCGTTGCATGCAAAGGATTGGTGGGTGCTGCATATTGGGTTGGCAGGCGCTGCATGTAGTGCGAGTGAGAGTCGGAGAGAGTTTTTCGGATGGTCACTGAAGAGAGAGAGAAAGTTGAAACGTTGCATGGGAATAAAATAGACAGAGAGAGTAAAATAGGCGCTATTTGTGTGGCCGCCAGTAGACCAAAGAGAGAGAGAGAGAGAGAGAGAGAGAGAGAGAGAGAGAGAGAGTAGGCAAATCCGGGCGGCTACTGTATAGGGATACAGAGAGAGTAAGAGATGTTGATGGCTCGTGCTCCAATCAACTGCAGCGAGCCATGAATTGCAGTGGCGGCTCGTGAGACGAAGAGGACAGTGGGTGTCAAACAGAGGCATGCATAGTGGGTGGAAGTGCCTTGTGGTTGTAGTGAGAGAGAGCTGCAGTTCGAGGAGTTGCATGGCATGAGAGGCAGCAACGGCGGTCGGGGGAGTTGGTGGGGTTGAGGACGTGCAGTGGAACTGCTGGGTGGGTGGTCTACCACCAAATGAGAGAGAGAGGGAGAGATTGTCTCCATCTACGAGGTGTGGGCAACGGATGAGAGAGGAGGAGAGTGGGCTACACGCTGGTGGGTGGACACCACTGCTGTGTCCGACATGAGAGAGAGAGAAATGAGTTTGCATGGTGGAGTCGTGCAGTTAAGAGCAACCGGTTGCGAGACTACTACTTTTGCAAGTGGTCAAGAGTAGGTGAGCCAGAGATTCTGTGGTCGCTATGGTGTGCCAACCAAGAAGAAAACGACGCAACAGTGACAGTTGCATGCTGGCGAAAGTAGCAAAAATCAGAAAAAAAATGAAAATTTTGTGGACGCGGCTCACCATGTAGCGGTTGGAAACAACCTCGCTGGCTGCATGGACAATTGTGGGCCGTAGAGGGCAGCTTGTGGAAGGGGGGGGTGGGTTGTCATGTCTACAGGCGGGTCTGAGTTTGTGAAGTCAGTGAGAGTTGGCATTGCAAGTTGCAATATGCAGGCTTTTGCCTACTCAAAAAGGAGGAGGAAAAAAAAACAAGCCTCGCTGGTTGGAGCTATTGAATGAGGATGTGCCATGGTGATAGCGAGCCTTAGTAGTGACTGCCCTGATGTCGAAACAACCATCGACGTTTTTATCCCCCAAGGTGTTAGACCTTTATTTATTCAAAGTTCCCCAAATCTACATCCTTATTCCGCTTTGCAAGCCTTCAATAAAGAGATCTATCAGGTCTCTTCGGATTTTTTTAATTTATTTTTTTTCCTATGATGCTGAAATTTCATCCCTCCTGAATATCTGGTCTTGAGTTCGAGACTCATCTGATAAGTCATTGAGGTTGCCTCGGAGTTGTTTGTACCATATTAAAATTCTCTTTTCTTTTCATTAATATGCTACATCATCTCTCGCTCCTTTTTTCTTTCTCCCACTACTAATTCTCCATATTTATCTTTACTAAAAAAAATTCTTCCTCTTATTATATATATACATATCCAAAGCATGCAATCAATAGATATACTCTTATGCATGTTGTGGTTGAAACTAAAATATCTCTCTGATTGCTTCGATAGTAGTAGTTGCAGCTTCCAGTTATATTCTCGTCTTAGGGAAAAGATTATTTACTACTGATTCATGATATAAACACATTTTCAAGGAAACAAATATGCACGAACTACCTAATATAAGCATCAAGATTTTTTTAATAAAAAGATCTTTCTCCTAATATTTGTATGAAAGAAATAAACAAAAGAAAAGTAGCAAGAATCGTGATAAGTACAACTTAGCTCCATATTTTATCGCACATAGAAACCTTGGTTGTTATGATCCACAGCTCACCAAGAAAAACGCCCTGTGCTTTGATACCACTGCTACAAACGGATGCGCGATAGCCCTGCAAAATACTCATGATAACACAATACATACCATAAAACGATAAATCGATATACCTGAATCGTCACACATGCACATAATCAACGGCGTACGCGAACAGAGAAAGACACAGAGCGAGAGAGAATAGAAGAGCACGTGCAGACGCACCTCCTAGAGCGGAGTGCTACGCCGGCACGGCAAGAGAGAAGAGAAGAGATATGAGAAGAGCAACGCAGACACTGGGTGCAATCTCCCCCCGTGCAAGAGTGACCATTTCCCTCTTGCACATATTTCATTTATAGATTTCTTCAATGGTCAATGTGAGTACAAACTGGCTGGCCGGACATAATTGGCCAAAGCTCACAAAGAGCACTTGACTAATCAAATATACATAAAATGTAACATCCTTCTGCATAATCCATTATCTGCTTCTGATGCTCTTGCCACCTGTCAGCTGCAATAGATAATAAAATATCAATTCTATAACAGAGAATGGGGGTGTTACGAACCAGAACGTGGATTGTAGGTATACTTGATGCCTATAGTCGTTGCTGTGCATGGTGTCTTCAAGACGGGCCGAATCTCAAAGCGGATCCTGGATAGTAGTGGGAGGTACTCTTCTCAGGCCGGGAGCAGGGTGGAAGCCATGGCGCCACTGTGGAAAATGGGTTCTAATTACTCGTATGGTGAAAGGGCTCATTGTAATGACCTTGGTTGCCATCTTGAGTCTCAAACTCAATCTGATGCTAGCCGCGCCCAAGGATCTATATGTCGATGATCTATCCCACCTCCGAAAGAAGGCGGGCGTGAAGGCGGTCGTGCATCTCGCCTTTGTTAGGTCGTGTGCCGATAATTTTTCAGATGACATAGGTGGCCTGGAGGCGCTCCACCTTTGCTGCAAGGTTCGCTTGCTCTGGCGGTGAGAGAGCAAGTCGAATGATAGGCTCTACAGGGCCAGGCAAGGAGAGAGCTTCTGAGTCCCTTTGAGATGAAAGGAGGTTATAGCCAACAAACATGAAACTGTCTACATGGATAGAAATGGAGTGCAATACTTGAAAATTGTAATTCTAGACTCTATGGATACAAGGGGATTGGAAGTTGATAGATTGAGTCGAGACACGACCACCAAGGAGGGACCACATGTACTTAGAGTTGGAAGGTTGTGATTCGGTAGATAGTAAGCCTCTAAAACCTATCCCAACTGATAACCCGTGAGTAAGAGTCTATTGTTGGGAGAAAAGTAATTCTAGAGACTTGTGGATAGCTCATAGGACACTCAATATGTTTGAAGATCATGTATATGTTCAAGATTAGCGTAAAAGTATCGCCAAACTTTTTCATGCACCTTTTTAGGGATTGTTTTAAATAACAACTTTCTTATAATGACTCCTAGAAAGGGAGAACATATCAAATATCATGGCTATTTGATCAAGGACATGATTATAGAACTGAGACCTGAAATGGATTAAAAAGTTGGTTCGAAGAAAACATCGCTTAGGAGTATGGCCAGTCAATGGGGCAGTACGGTCCATGAAACTCACCTTAAGGATGAAAATTGGGTGAGATGAGCAGAAACTATCTTAAAACGGAGGAAAATTGGATGACACTAGAGCCAATGGGTTGCACAAGTCACCACTTTCTTGCAACTGGTTTGAAACCTTCGATGGATGATCATCAGCTAGGAGAGCAAGTGTCGAGCATAATCATAGAGTCAAAGAAGCAAAATTTTAAAAGTGGATAAAAAAATACAATAGATTGGGGATCCATATGACCACTTAGCAAGCTTCAGGAAAGTACAAAGAGTAGAGAGGATATCTGATTCCCATACTTGATTTGAGAGATTTGGAATGACCTTAGAGGGAAAGCCTTTGACCTTGTTTCAAACCGTACCTCTTGGATTGATTACAGACTTAAGAACACTGGCTAAGAGATTTATTGCTACTTGTTTAAAAATGCAATTAAGCATAGTACGATAGCACAAATCCATAGCTTTAAACAAAAACAAGAAAAGTTTGTAAGAGATTATTGGATTGGAATGAGACAATACATTGCTAGATGCTTAGAGCTAAGAATTCCAATGGAGGAAAGAATTGTCTCTTTATTTTATAAATGTCTAATCAATAAAGACTTGTTTGCAATGCTTTATAGCAAAAAACGTATCACCTTAGAAGCATGTATTCTTGATGCAATAGGAAGGATTGAAAAATCTTTAATGAAGAAAGTATTGTGAGAAACACTCAAAGTGAGAGAACTACATCTACCATGCCAGCATATGTAAGACCGATTGTGGCAGCTCCTGAATTTCATAGAGGCTATTCTCAAGCAGATGAACAAAATGATGATTAATATGCAAAAATGTCAGTGAGAGGGTGGTCCACCACAAGGGCAACCCTTGGGACCAACAAAGATGGTTACATGGCGTGCTATTAGAGGTAAGTGGATGAACCATGATGGAAATGTTCAGTATGTGCAAATAAAATCACAAAGGACAACCTATGTATAAGTATTCATCTAATATGGCCGAAACACAAAGGCCACCCATGGCTATGGAGAATCCGCTAGCATGTACTAAGTCAACAATCACCACTAGTAAGAAACAATGCAATACCAACTAAGTTGATGCATCTGAAGGGACAAGTAGATGAGAAGACCTTGATACGGGTCACACTATACAATGAAGCTAGTTCACCTACTATGGTAGCGGAGAAAGATTGGTACATGGTTAAACGAGTTTGTGAGGCACCCAAAAGCATCACCTATGTACTTCATTTGAACCTAAGGAGTGAGGCCATCTATGATAAAACCTATGTCTAAACTGAGAATGGAAAATTGGCATAATTGTGGATAAGATGATCAGTGGAAAAATAATTATCCAAAAGCAATTTAAAATGTCAAGCCAATTGAGTCTTATTGCATGCAATGCGGCAAAGAAAGGGACCATTTTCCCAAGGATTTCTCTAGAAATCCAGTAACATATGAAAAATTGATGTAAACATAATCAACGTCTTGTCGGTTAGCTCCTCTTATACCAAAACAATAGTTGGATCGAAGTAGTTACGAGGGCACTAGCCAGAAAGCAGAAACAAAACACTGCGAGTGAGTCAAAAAGTAGTAAAAAATGCTCTCAAGATTCGAAGAGAAGGATACGTAACACTATGAACATAGGAAATAGAAACAAAGAAGAAAAATTGAGAAAAAAGCTCAAAGGATCTTTGAAGAAAGAACTAAATCACCTTCGATAGAGTTCAAAAAACTTAGTACTTGTGGATAAAATCTATGAATCTATCACGAGGCCTTGGAAGCTTGCCAAGCAAGATAAAAAATGGGGCAAACAATCAAACTAGATGGAAAAATTATCAACTCTTGATATGGAAGTAGCAAAATTGGAAACCTATTAAAATCAGTACGAATCACGCAGAAAGAATGCTTGAAGCACAAAAGTCAAAAGTTGAAATGATTGAAAGTCCTATGAAAGGTGAAACGAAATTGAGACCAACTGAGATGAGAGACTAAACAACCACGAGAGTCTTTAATTGAAAAAGAGAAATCATATTATCCAATAGTTAAGACGGGTTAGTAGAAACTCTCTTGTTAGTTAAGATTGACTTGAACACTTATGGGAGAAAGTGAAAGAGGTTAACAATGGAAGACTGACCTTGTAATCAGCTCCAAATGAAGAAGTGTGGTTAGACCAACCACCAATGGGGGGATTGAACGAACAATGTTTGATAGTCAGCTCTTGGGGGATTGACGACCACATATTTTTGTCATTGCAGATTTTGAAAAGCAAATGAACTATAAAATCATTTTGGAACGACCTTCTATAAGGTAAGGTTCAATAAATTCAAGATGGGGAGAAATGTTTAACTACATTTGAAACAAGTAGGGTGAGTTACAAGGGTGAACCTCAAAGATCATTTTAATCAGAATGTTATGAAAACATCAATCTAAGAATTTGATTTTGAAACCTCGGCTGAAACTAAATTGTCATTATAGTAGGGAGTTTAAAGCGGGAAGATTGTATCTTGGATCGATGTAAACAATGTAGATTACGCATGAGAACCATTCTTTTAACATCTTTTTGAGCCATTTGAATGGACTTAAATATTAGCAACCATGGATGTTTGTGTCAATGAATCTACATCCACTGTATTTTGTGATGAATAGGGCTATGGATGTTTGTGTCAATAAATCCACACCCAACGTATTTTGTGATGAATGGGGTTACGATATTATTCCTATCCAAATGGTAACCATTGTGTAGCTTGAGGATCAACTTGTGTTCTCTGATCACTATTATGATTCTACATATGAGCTAGAAAAGAAAATTTTAACGACCAAAGATCTTGGCTCCAAGAAAGAGCACATAAGAGAGAGGCTACTTCTACGAGGAGGAGAGGATTTTTTTTAAATTTTACAATCAATATTGTCGACAACAAGATAGATACAAAAACAAACGAGAAACTAAATCCTTGAGAAATACATCTATACCAAAGATCAAAGGTTTACGATGATGGTTAATGCTAATGATATTATTAAGGACAAGATGACAGACATATACTTCATTTAAAAAAAAGAGAAAAACTTGAGTCAATGGACTAAAGCGAAAGAGAAAGCACAAAAGACAAACAAACCAAAAAAAAGAAAACCTAGCATGACAAAAACATAGAGGAGATCTAAATATTGAGAGTTGAAACGGACCTTGAAGGAGGTGTAGCCCACCGAAATGAAGTCAAAAAGTGACAAAGGGAGTGACGCTATGAGTGTTCCATCCCACTATAAGTACATCCTACATGATAGAATGATCATAGTGGAGCAATCTACTAGACAACCTAAGGAAATGAGAAAATCTTACGAGGGATCAGAGAACACAAAGAAGATTGACTGAGCAAAACCATTTGTATATATCTTGCAAATGAAGAGTCAAAACATGTATATATTACAAATGATTTGTCTCATGAAGAAGAAGAAATTCGCATTAGAACTCTAAAGGAATATATGGCTGTCTTTGCATGGTCATACAAAGATCTCAAGGGACTGAATCCAGATATTTGTCAGCATATAATACCTATGAGAGATGATGCCAAGTAAAGAGCACAAAGACCCTACACTTACAATGAGACCATTGCTAAGAAAATCAAAGAGCATATTGAAAAGCACAAGCAATCTGAGTTCATCTATGAGAGTGAACACACAAATTGAGTTCTCTTATTACTGTAGTAAAACATGAGAAACTAAGGGTGTACATCAACCTCAAAAAGGTGAATGCAACAACCATGAGAGACAACCGTTCCCTTTCTATCATCACTCACGTTCTAGAAAGAGTGGCTGGAGAAGAAGCATACAACGTCTTGGATAGATTATCAAGTTATAATCAACTAGCCATTGATCCAAAAGATTAAGATAAAACAACTTTTGCTACGGCATGGGACATATTTGTATATAGAGTCATGCCTTTTGGGTTGATAAATGCCTTTTGCTACGGCGTGGGACATATTTGTATATAGAGTCATGCCTTTTGGGTTGATAAATGCTTTAACAACGTTCCAAAGACTCATAGTCATGCTTTCAAAAAATATGTACAGAACTTTCTAGAAGTTTACATCGATGACTTGTGCATGTACTCATCCAAAGGAGCGGACCACTTTGAGCACCTTAAGAAAGTCTTTGAGAAATGTCACTTATATAAAATTTGTCTACATCTCGAGATATATGTATTTATGGTTAGGCAAGAAGAAATTCTTGGATATATAGTTTCTGAAAATGCTATTGCTATGTATATGGAAAACGTCAAGGCTATTGCAAAAATACCTAGACCTACCAATGTCAAAAAAGTTCAAGGCTTCATAGGATATTATCAAAATTTCATCTACATGTACGTGTGATTGTCAATGCCATGTATAGTATGACCTAACAATTTGTTTGGACTGAAGAATGATAAGAGTCTTTTTGAAAGCTTGAACAAGCTTTGTCTTCTTCTCCAATCTTGAAAACTCTCAATTGGAATAAAGTTTCTCATGTGTATGTATGTTGATGCTTCTAATTCTGCTATTGGTAGTATAATAGCATAATTAGAGAATAGAACCATGGATTTTCCTATATCTATGTTAGCAAGGAATTGTATACAATTGAAAATAATTACACCATGATAGAAAAAGACGGCCTAGGAACGATTCATGTTGTCAAAAATTTTAGATACTACTTATTGGCAAATAAGTTTATGCTCTTTGTGGATCATCAAGTGAGTGGCATTTAACTATGACCGTCTTTTGCGAATATGCATATTTTTGCACCTTACATGTTCATATGGGGCATTTCTCTCCCTTCATTTTAGCCTTTGCTGGTATACATAAACCTCTCTTCCTAAAAAAATATTTCTTGTATGTTTGTATATATCACATCTCTTTCTTTCTTATCTCTCTAATAGTATTAAACATATGGTAAGTAAATATCTAGTCTTCCACTTTCTTACCGCACCTCCTCTCGTCAATAGCTAGCAAAAATAATCTATCTCCCATCACATGTAGATAAATAAAATTGGTTAAGCATTTTCTCTACAATGTTTACCAAGAGGTAGGATCTAGGATTATAGGCCACCCATGTTATGTGACCTAATATCTTTTTAGATTCTACATATATTTTTGTTTTATTGAGAAATTCACAAAATTTCAAATGTATATCTTGTGGAAAAATCGAAAGGTATTGGACCCTACTCTTTTATTTAAGGGGGTTTGCTATTTTGAAAATGCATGGTACACTTTGGATGCATACTAGCAAGGGTCCCTATAAGAAGACTTAGTCACAAAAGGTATTTTAACACTAGAATGGTAACAAGACACTTTTATGTCCTTGGACACTTTTGTGTCCTGTTAAGTGACCATTTTGCTTGAATTATTTGAAGAGTATGAAAATGAATTTCTAGGTGCTATGTATCCACAAAGTTGCCTTATGAGCTGAAAAAAACTTAGAATTTTGTTTTGAGTATCGATCTCACCATTAACCTTACTCTTGCACAACATTTTTGAACCTAAACTGTGTGAAAAAACGGGTCATGTTTTTGGTTTTTTTTAAATTTTTTTGGCAACTATACCACTCTAAACTTCATGTTTGTGAGGTTTAGATGGCTAGAGGTTAGGCCTTCATAGTTCTCAACATGTTTTGATGCTTGTAGGGAGAGCTAAGTGTTAAAATTGAAAGTTATGACCAATTTACAAGAACTGCATAATCCTGTTTTTTGGCAAAAAATATCACTTTTATGATTTTTTTGGTTGCTTTCTTGATATCCAAATTCAATTTTGATTGTGTAAGTGTAATGTATAACATAAAGCAAATCTTTCTTGAGTTTTGGGGGACCTAATATGCTATATAGCATAGTATATGATGATGGTTGAGTTTTTTGATTGCTGAAGAATACGATACATTTTAGAGTAGCAAGCTAAACTTTCTCAATATTGCTAGTTTCTTAGGCCAATTGTGTGTATTTTGTAGGTAGTGACCATATCTAATCATAGACTACAAACTTAGCTAGATATTGAGTAGTTTCTATGGGTTTCTAGAGGTCATAATGCTAAACCTAGTTTTTTCATGTTTGCTATATTTAGCACTTTATCATTGCCCCCAAGGTTCCAATTGTAAGAGATCCATTATCCTTTTGACATGCTCCATGGCTCCTTTTGAATCTAGAGGCCCAAAGGGAACTAAGAAAACATGTATATAGTATTTGTATTGAGTGTGACTATAGAAACTTTGATGATAGGTCCGCAGAATGGCAAAAATGCAACTTTTTTGTACCTATTTTTTTGCCCAAAAAAAAATTAGTGGGGTAAAAGCAACCATATGTTTTGGTCACCAACCCATTGAAGTTAACGGGGCATTTTATCTCATGTCCTACAAAAATCACCACTCTTATTTATATGCAATCAACCGTAAGAAATTGCTGTTTTGGGCAAAATGCCAGGTCCATCAACTTTGGAGGCTTGTAGTGACCAAGGAATGAGAAAAATTACAAGTTTCTCATTTTTTCCATATGTAGTAGTTATTGAACTATAAGCTCATGAAAGGATTTTTCAAAATGAGTGGATCTACTATGGTTTTGGAAATTTTTTCCAAAACCCTAAAAGGACACTTTTATGTCCTGTTAGGTTACCATTCTAGTGTTAAGCTATTTTAAACTCTCCAAATCAAGTCACTAACAATGTGCAACTCTCACAATTAAACGACAAGAGGAGACTATAACCCGGTAGATTGAAGAAGTGATATTTTCTCTTGTTCTTATCCAGCTTCTAAAAGATGAATGAGAGTACAAGGTTATATGCAAGTGAAGAAAACTACTTGAAAGATGCTCTCAAGTCAGGATAGACAAGTTAGAGTCACCCTGCAGGCATCACTCGGAGGGCCTAAAATGATTTTTTTCATGAGTAAATAATCACTTTCATTTCCATGATTCAAGAAATGGTCAAAAGAAAAGTAATTAAAACTAATCACTTATCCGAATTAAGTGTAACATAATCCGACTCTTCTACCACTATAGATAGCCCTTCTTGGAAAGACTCAAATAAACACACACAGCTATTCAAACTCCATTTGCTAGTTTTGGTATTTACCAATAGTAGAAAAATCCCAACTTTCTCTCACCCACCTCTCAATTCCTTCACTTTAGTCATCCTCCTTGGAGACAGTTCCATTCTATCCTCACACTCTCCGTTCTACAAGATCTTACTCCATCAATCCAATATAAATTGTATGACTTTAATAATAGCTAAAGAAATCATGTTTTTTGATTCTTAGGATTAATTAGCCTTGATTGTCATCAACAATCAAGCGTTGTAATTCATGATGATGTTGCTAGCATCTTTGTTCCCCCTTCAATTGCGTGTAAGTCAAGTAAGTGTTTATTCTCAATTTAGCAATTTATTTTTCTTCACACTTGATCATCTTAAGAAGATTTCTTGCTCCAAAATCTCTTTTTTCTTCACATATGCATGTGGCCCACTCTTGAGGCGATTGTATGTGTAGTGGCATTGCATAGATGGGGACGAGCTCTCTATGTGAGACATACTAGTATATTGTAAGTGATTCTTTTTTTAAAGTGTCAAGTCATGTGCATGTGGTCATGTGTATTTGAGATTAAAGTATAGATATTTGATGTGTTTTATCATAGGAGAAGGTGAAAACAAGTTCAAGTATTGCATAGTTGTATTTAGAGCATCACATTGTGTTGCTTACGTATTGGTGGTGTCAAGAAAATGTGTGTACTAGGGGGTTTGCATAGAGCATATAATGCAAAAAAAGTGATTGGTTGAGTGGGTGTGTGTACATGTTTCTTTTGATTCCCTTGTCCACTCCCAAAAGAGGATAGTGTCCCAAGTATGTGTGTGTGTGTGTGTGTGTGTTCTCTTCATGAGTTTCTGCGAGGGTTGGTTCATTGGTTTGGGTTTAGAGACTCCTTCTTAAAAGGTTCGCTCTCATAAAAGTGGTGTCCCCATGGAGGATATCTTTCCAAGTTATCTTCAACTTTTTTTCATGAATAACAGAGTTTCTATCTATCCCTTTCATTTCACAAAACACATTAAACATTCATGTAGATAGAAAAGTCTTTTTACGAACGCATTGGTTTTATGTTTGGTGCAGAAAGACTTAGGGAGATATGGACATTGCTAGTCCAATCATGCTTCCAATCATCAATTAATGAAACTTCCTTTGATGTTCATGTGCTCATTTTGTTTAAAAATCAGTAATAACAAGGAGTGATAAAAGGGTGTTCAAGAGCTATGTTGAAGAAACAAGGTCTTCAAAACAATAGTAAAGAGTAGTACATAAATCAATCTCAAACTATTGTATCTTTTAGACCTATTGCTCGTCAATTTATTCACATAATCATTGCAACTAACTTTTGATTTCAATCCATAATTAGAAGGATATTTGATCCACTTGCCTCAATGAGATCAATGCCTTCAATTCATTTATCTTACTTATGATAAAATATGGGCTAATAATGGACATGTAAATAATCAAAATCTCAAAAATAAATGCCAAGTGCTTTTCTTACTTTTATGCAAGAACTAGAAAAGATGCTCAAGAGTTTCTTGACAACTTGGAGATAGCAAATCTCATATCGAGAAGGAATGAAGAGGAAGCAAAGCTATGAGCTTTTCTGTTCATTCTCAAGCAGAGGCTAAAGCATGGTATGAGACCTTACAACCTCAAATCAAGTTAAACTAGGAGAGATTACGAGCAAGCTTCTTCTCCAAGTTTGGGAAAGGTGATACTCCATAAGGATTTTGGAAATGTCTAATTGGACATAAGGAGGTGTCACTTGAAGACTATTCCTCGTCTGAGGCAATCTTTGTCAATCTATGGGATATGTAGGAGGTTACATTAGAAAACCATGGTGGTGCACCTATATTCTTTAAAAAAGAGAGATTCATGGTTGGTTTGTATCCACGTTTAAAGGCTGAAGTAGAGTTAAAACTCCCATCCACCTTATCTCATCCATAATCTAATGCAAGGCCTACCTTAACCATGACAACCAAGAGAACGGAATCACAACCAATGACGAAAATCTCAAGAGTTGAGATGTTGGAATTACAACAAAATGGGTCATGGCATGGACAATTTCCCACATCTAAGGTAACTCCCTGGATACATATATCCCCCCCCGGTCGTACAATAAGAACTTGCTCAAGTCTCACAAATTCTTCATCGAACACTAGCAACAACATCAGCAACTTCACCCCCTATTTCACATAAGGAGAAACACAGAGGCTTCAACATCATGAAGCTAGAGGAGGTAATGGATGAGAATACTCTAAACTTTGATGCTATGTTGACAGAGAAATGCACAAGAGCACATGATAAGAATGAAGACATGAGAAATGAACGAACAAATATGACCAAGAGGTGTAGGAGTCGAGAAGTTATGGGGGATGATATCGATAGCAGGATGCCATGGTTAGATGAGAGAGGAGATTAGAGAGAGAGAGAGAGAGAGAGAGAGAGAGAGAGAGAGAGAGAGAGAGAGAGAGAGAGAGAGAGAGAGAGAGAGAGAGAGAGAGAGAGAGAGAGAGAGAGAGAGAGAGAGAGAGAGAGAGAGCATTGCCGAATACTATAAACTTTACAAGATGGACTTCATTTATAGACTTTGCCAACTTATAAGTCATCATTTTTTCTTCTATATTATTCATGATGTGACCATGGCTTAGTCAAGACAATCTTCTCACAAAACTGAGACATGTCGGGCGTACCCAACATTTGCCCTCTTAAGCCTGACTTACGAAATGTTATGCCAAGTCATAACATTTCGTTGATCCTATATTTTAGTTGATGGGATCTCTCGGATACAACACGGTGGTTCTCTTTGGATTTAACACATCACAATTCCCTAGGATACATCATGGCAATTCTCAAAGGATTCAGTACATCACTGTTCTCTCGGATTCAACCACCATCACACAAAAGTAAACCGATCATGAGTGCAAAAAAATGGAGTATCGGGAAGGTCTTACCTCCGAATGTTTCTTTTGACTAGGTCAGTGTCTACTCCCTTACGAAATATCTTGACAGTGATACACATACTTGATGGCTTTTGCATGATGCAACATGAATTTTTCACGGGGTTTTTCTTAATTCTTGCTTAGGGTGAATATCATTTTCAATGAAAAACATCGATTTTGTAGATGAAAAATGAGACTGCGTCAAGGCTAATACATTCTACCAGATTTGACTCTAATTCACCGAGAATCTTTATGGAGAACACTGTGAACATGTGAATGCGTGCTTATTCAAAAAATAAAGAAAAATGTGTGAAAGGTTAATTTACAAGAAATGTCGACTTGAAGAAGGAGCAGGCGCCATCCAAATTGAAGCTTGCCTGTATTTTTTTCCCCCCGAGAAAAAGATCCTTCTATTAGTTAATGAGACTGCCCATAGAGCTACAACCACCTGTACAAGAGAGGGATACAACAATCATAAGGGGGAGACTCTCCCAATGAAAAAAAAAGCCTTTGTACAATGAGGCTAAATCAAGAGATGGGAGGAGAGAAAAGCCACATAGGTGGACGGTAGTTCCATCTAACCAGACCCGGACCATGGTGAAGAAAGGCCCAGGGCGCCAGAGTCAAAGGAAAGCCTCTCTACGCTCCCGCATGCGGTCGGAGCTGCCCTGGAGTCTCTGGAGCTGTCCTCTGATAGTGTGGATCAGCTCTAGCCAAAGATCCCAAACTGTCTTTACTGGTGGTGCAAGGTGAGTCTCAAAGATGCGGAAGCAGCGGGACCACTAGAAGAACCAGAGTGTTAGGCCACATATGAGCTCCCAACACTCCTCTCTCTCACTACACCACTCCTGTGGAGTAAGCTCTGTAGCAGGTTGGAGTGTAGGTGGACCCCCCTGCATCACTATCATCCTGTTGTGTGGACGATAGATCAAACTGTAGTGCCGGGCCCATGAGAGTGGACTAAACAATGGCCCCCCAAGTGTACATCAATGATGTGGAAAGATCTGGTATCAGCTGAAAAACACGAAGTCAAATCTGCTATGCCGAAGGACAGTCCCAAAGACAGTGGCGCTAACTCTCCACAAGATGGTCACAAGCTGCAGATCGTGCCGTGAGACCACTATGTAGAAGCCAACTCCCAATTGTTATAGCTCGATGTGCAACCAACCATTGGAACAAAGTGACTCGTCGTGGCTGTCTGGAGTTCCACAACCTAGCCCAAAAAGCTGACAAGAACTCAGTTGTGAGACCCTCCTCCTACCAATGAGGTGTTGCAGTAGGACGAGCCTCTCTTCGTGGTGCCAGTATGTGAGGTCCCAGTCAAACAGTGTACTGAAATAAAGGGACACCTGGATGGTCGGGTGAGGAGAAAGGGCCCCTCCAAAACCGCTCTCGAGGATGCCACTACACACGTTGTCGTGCTGTGACACGTACATAGTGGAAAAGAATGCTACAAGATCTATCTTGCAACGTTTTAGATACATAAGTATATTTTCTATAATGTACATATGTATATCTAAGTATAATAATAAGCTTTCTATCTCATCCTATTATTTATCTCAAGGGTAACATATTCTTACTTTATCGTCAAAAAATACTATGAGAAAAGCGTCAATAGCTCCGCCTCTTTAACTTCGGACAAAAAGCATTGGTTCTTTCTTTCTACTATCTCATTATTATCTCACACCCTAGTTAGATCCTATATCTAGGGTAACTTTCAATACATATATATTCTATGTATTTTTTATATTTTTCTTATATTGATTTTTAATATCTACTAAGAAGGAATCAAATCCTAATGGGACACTAGCTTGCATGATTCTCAAAGATACACCTCATGCCATATGAAAGCATGACATTGCTCCTTGACAAATTTTTGTAAGCATAATTACAAAACTTTGTCAAGGAGCAAAATCATTCTTTCATATGGCATGAGGTGTCCATTAGAATCAAATGAAAGTCTAAGCTAAGGGCACCACAAGAAGACTTTTGTTACCAAAACTGTACCCTATTTTGATGAATTTTTAACACAAGGCTCCAATTCGAATTGGAAAAAGTATATAAAATGGAAGTCGTAGCTAATAAGCTGAATTTGTTGCCCCTATTTTTACTTTTTTATTTGGAACCACAGTTGAGGAGATATGATCAAAATAATGGACCCCAGTCTATCCACATCATGCAGGGACAACTCATTTCAAACTTTGTCAGTTCCTGTTCACACTAGCTCTTCTCTTTCTTATGTAAACCCTTGGGGGTTCCCTTCACCTATAAAAGGGGACCTCTTCTTCATTGAAAACCATTCAATCCATTCATGAAATGAATTTATGAGAGAGTGGGAGTAGTAATTCCTAATTGTACTTAGCCATAAACATAAGCCTAAGCCTACACTTACTCCTAGAGGAAGACTAACCAATCTTGTAAGCTATCCTTAAAATATAAGCTCTAATCAAAGAAGTACTTGAACTTGGAGGCTTGAAGTCTTCCCTCTTCTTCTCTCTCCATAAAAAATGGTGAATAACTCACGAAGGGTTCATCAAGTAAGATGTATTCTCATGAATTTCTTGTTGTTTTCTTTTTCATCTCTAATCCAACATATATCTCTAATTTCATCTCCCTCTCTAACCAAACCTATCTCTGTCACTCTAGAAATTCATTCTCTCTACAAATTCTAGGTTCTTCTTGCTACAGGTACATCTCTCCCTGCGGTATCCTTATTGCCTACGGGCAAGAATAGGGCTTGGAAGTGAAACTTCTCATCTCTTCACTTCTCTCAGATCTACATTTCTCACATACTATCCTAGATGAATAATCCAAATGATGTGGATTTCTCTCACTTCCACTTGGTGCGATCTATTAGAAGTAACGTATGGATTAGCCGTAAAATAGACTTTCAACAATGTATAGTGTTTCTCTTTGGTCCAGAAAGGCTCAATGAAATATTTCTTTCACCGGATCCCATCATACTACCCCTTATAGACTAACTTTTCTTTTGACGTAAGTGTAGTTATCTTGCTATGTACCAAGAGGATTTATACACATAATTAATCCCAATCACTATACAAAACATATATATTATGATAAACACAAAATTACAATTCCAAAGAACAATTAGTAGCCTGTTTGGTTGGCAAAGATTGAACACCATTAACTCATCTATTAACCCTTTCATATTATCCATGATACGATATGACCATAGCCTTGATGCTTTTATCTTTGTGTTGTTTTGCTATTTCCTTGTGTGCTTTCTTTGTGTGGGTGAGTGCAAGAGAGAAAGAGTAGGGCTTCTTTGATTGTACTTCCTTCCAAACCTTAGACTTCATGGCATCTATGGTTTAACCTCCTTCATATAGTTTTTGGAGTTCTCTCACAAACTCTCACAGCCAAAAGCCCGGTGCTTTCCTGACAAGACTGACTTAGTGTGTAGAACAAGAATATGTGCTCACAAAAAAATTTTGGATGTCAAAATTACTCAAAATCATCAGTTTTTACAAGGAAATCCCCTAAAAGAGTAAAATCCCCTCTGTTTTCAATCTATATGTCCAAATGACATGAAACTTGGTGTATGTGCTCAACACAATATGCAAAAGATGGGTATAATGTCAAAAGTTCAGTTTTGCTGCGAGAATCACCCTTTAGACATCATATGCGTATGATGTCTACTAATGAATTTTTGGACAGAATTCATTCATAGGCATCCCCAAGTCTCTAGCACTAGCTTTCAATCACTTCTACCAATTTTCATGCAAAACTGAGCTCGGAATCACAAGTTTTTCTTTTTTCCGTTTCACACACACTCTCTTTTGTCTTTTGGGAGTCAAGAGTTGGTCAAAACTTTAGTTTCAAGGTGTACATAGGGTAAAAAACCCCCCTTCTGAACACACTAGTGCAGTCAAATTTTTCAGTTTTGGTCTCCTGATTCCCCTTGAGACATTATACGTGTATAATGTCCCAGTTTATAGAATTTCAGTTTTTGTACACAGAACCCTTGCACAAGCCCTCTTATATGCTCAGCATCAATTAGTCATGCAAAAATGTCAACATAACTCTTTTTATTTTATTTTTTCTTGAAAAAGTAGTCTTTTTAGAGATTCTAAATGCAAACAAGCACTTTAACAAATAAATCAATGATAAATAGCTCTAGATCAAAATCAAATCACTTACCTAAAGCTACTCCTATAAATGATATTGGATTTTTCATCTATGAGGAGAAAAACGCTTCAATGCCACATACGGACTAGCAAATGCTCTTATCACCTCACAAATCACTCGACGACCAATAACTACTCTGATATACAAATCCTAACTAAACCTATCTAGTCGCAGACCCTCGACAAGACACACGCTTCCCGATTATCCACTTGATCTCGGAATAACCTTTTCCGGATCCACTTAAGAAAAATTCTTTCTTTAGCCAAAACTAAAGCAAGCAATCATCACACAAGTGTTAGTAAGAATACCTACCTAAGTCCTTGTATCCCCGGCAACGACGGTAATGTTGCGGGAGCGAATCACACCACCCATAAAGTGCATGCAACACAACAACCTAGATCAACATAATGTCAATCAAGGACAGACGACACAATAGGCACACGGAGAAAATCTCTTTAGCTTGTCAAGATGAGACCATCCTACACATACAAAACTCTGGAAGGCCAACCAAACCACACTTTAGAATCTCACTACTCTCAACTACACCACCTACCCACATACACACAACGAAAGGAAACCCATCAAATCATACTAGAATCATACGAAACTTAAGGAACACCATCCCCTCACTAGGATATACCTGTCCCTAAGCCTCTACACTCAAAATCCTAGCTCTAAATCCATCTGCAAAAAATGCTGAGGCGGTCTGGGGCGGGCAACAAGAGAGGCAAGAAGGGTCTACCGGTGGTGTATGATTGGCAAGAAGAAAAGCTACTATATATTAATTATGGAACCATGACGATGA
This sequence comes from Adiantum capillus-veneris, assembly GCF_014529385.1. NCBI lineage: Eukaryota > Viridiplantae > Streptophyta > Polypodiopsida > Polypodiales > Pteridaceae > Adiantum > Adiantum capillus-veneris. Next base: position 114,211,405 of record NC_140960.1, read on the forward strand.
AGAGAGCGAGCACAGTCCTTACTCAAGTGATAAGGAAGCATCAACTAGTGAAGAGGAGTCTTGTTTGGAGGTAATGAGAACTATCTTCAACACTGTTGCAGGAGCAAATCACACCACCCATAAAGTACATGCAACACAACCTAGATCAACATTATGTCAATCGAGGACACAGATGACACGATAGGCACACATAGGAAATCTCTTTAGCTTGTCAGGCTGAGACTATCCTACACATAATACAACACTCTGGAAGGCCAACTAAACCACAATCTAGAATCTCACTACTCTCAACTACACCACCTACCCACATACACACAATGGAAGGAAACCCATCAAATTATACCAGAATCATACGAAACTTAAGGAACACCATCCCTTCACTAGGATACATCTGTCCCTAAGACTCTACACTCAAAATCCTAGCTCCAAACCCATTTGCGGAAAATGGTGAGGCGGTCTGGGACAGGTAACAAGAGAGGCGACCTCTAAACACCCCTCAAGGCTCCCGTGCTGCTCAATTGGGACTGGGGCAACCACAAGCAAGGAACAACAACAACCCACAACCAAACAAGTGAAGGGGCACCACTTAGTTATGGTATGCGAACTAGGACGCAAGAGAGATTTTGTCACACCCAAGAAGATGCGCCACAAAACACACACAAGCAATCTCACACCAATACACACACCAAATGAAGAAGAGAGACCTATAGAAAAGAGAAGAGAGAGAGATGAATGGAACTTGCGTAATACCTTGTTTGTGACTTGCAAATGGAGATGGTTTGTTATGATGCTATCATAGAGCTTGTACAAAACTAACTCATGCTTAGATGTTAAACATTGCCAACACATACACATTGTCTTAGGGTGTGGGAGACCTCTCACTACAATACCCTCTTACAATGGACACAAAATTGGCAATGAAAACACACTAAAATACTTTTTAAAACAATATCAAATGATAGAAACTTAAAATATACAAGTCACCTTGAATTCACCAAACCGTATTGCACAAGTGGAAGGACACAAATTTGAGCGTCAAATCACACCTTTGATGCACGAAACCTCAATTTATTGATGATGGAGGAACATATGCAATAGTGGTTTTGAGAATTTTAAACTCACGCTCTGACACTTGCAATGTGTAGCTTGAAAGCTTCTCTCATACCAAAAGTGAATCTCACAAAGTATTTGCTACGCCTGAGTCTCTCCTCACGCATAGAGTGTTGGGGTGCTATGTGAGATATTGGAGATCATTTATAAGAAGGAGAGGGGCCTATTTATAGGTTGGAGACCTCTCACTAAGATTATTAAAAATCTTAATTTACAAGCTAACAAATCTGGATGATGATTTTTTCTGAATATCAAAACATTGAGGGCCTTCTTTGTCTGCTTGAGTCATGGATGTGGGCTCAAAAGAGAGCATTATTGATGGTAGATAAGGTGAAAGTAGAGTTTTAATGAAGGAGAGAGAGAGAGAGAGAGAGAGAGATAGAGAGAGAGAGAGAGAGAGAGGGAAATCAAATGAGGAGGGCCCTCATTTGTTTTTAGTGATGTATATTTATTTATAAGAGGTAAGAAAATACTTGTGAAAGGCAATGAGTGATGGTGAAAGGTATTTTTGAGGTTTTTCCTTGAAGTGGATTCTCACCCAAAAACAAGAGAAGCTTGCATGAAAATATTTCTATATAGAATAAAGAGTATGCAAAATGGTAAGAAAAATTGTGGTAACGGTGTGTCAATGTACATAGCATACATAGGCAAATAACGCACACGAAGGTAGAATATTTTAAAGAAAACCAAAATAATTATAATAAAAAAATCCCTATATTTAGACCCTATATACAATGAAATATTTACACCCAAATGGGCCATAATATATTTTTGTTTTTGTTTTTATTTATTTATTTGACTCAACTAGCCTAGTGACTAGTTAGCTGAGGGCTTTAAGAAGATATGGGAAAAGTCCCCTAACTCACACATGCCTATGTACAATGAAATGGTAGGGATAGCCACAATGTTTGGGTGATTTTGGTAGGGTGAAGTAGCTCACTATGGCAATTTTAAATAGCCAAAAAACGGCTATCATAAGCCCTCCCCCAAGATGATGGCACATTCATGTACCATCATAAAGCATATTTTCCAAAGAGAGTGCTTCTGAGTCCTTGATGACAAGATTTTCATTGCTTGACCTTGATGACAAGATTTTCATTGCTTGACCGCTTGAAATTTTGGCTCAAGTTACACTCATGCTTCATGCAATAAAACTTACATGGGATAGTTGCCCTTTGACAAATCTTCGGTAGATCCTTTGGTAGAAGACGACTGAAATAGGGCTTCAGGCGATACTTGTTTACCTTCCTGGAGTGCTCTTTACCTTTCAAGTCCATAAGCTGATAGTAACTTGAATTGAAATCCTTCTCGACTATGTATGGCTTCTGCCATCTAGTTTCAAACTTGGCATCAAAATGATTATCAAGTTGATTGTCATACCTTAGCACAAGATCTCCTTCCTTGATGCCTTTGTCCTTTAGTTTCTTGTCGAGCTTTTCTTTTGCTTGTATAGGTTTCCTCTTGTAGCACTCATAGGCTGCTTCTCTTTTCTACTAAAGTTCTACTAAGGTAATAAGTTGATTCATCCATGCTTCTTGATTATCTAGTGCTACTTTGCTACGAAGTCGCATTGTTGGAATGTTGAGCTCAATTGGCTGCAAAGCTTCTTGACCATACACCAAGTGAAATGGCGTGAACTCTGTTGCTTCGTATATGTGGTTCACTATTCCCACAAGGCACCATCCAAGAAGTCATCCCACAACTTTTTCTTGTTTTGCACTATCTTCCTAATGATGCCTGCAAGGACACCATTAGCCTTCTCCACCAAACCATTTGACTGTGGGTACTAGGGTGTGCTATTCGGATGTAGAATGTGAAGCTCTTCACAAACTTCCATGAGTAAACCCTTTCGGAACCCTGGACCATTATCACAAACAATCTCCAAAGGTGTGCCAAATCTGCAACAAATATTAGTGTAGACAAACCTGCTCACTGTTTTTCCATTTACCCTTGCCACACTTTGAGTCTCTACTCCCCTAGTCATGTAATCAACAACCACTAGAATGTAGAGTTTACCATTTTTTGTTTTAGGCAAAGGAACCATAGCATCAATGCCCCACTTTTCAAAGGGTCCATTTTCAAACACGATTTGCCTTGGACCATGTACCAATCTTCTATTTTCATTTACTTGACAATTGTGATAGCTTTTACACCAATGCTGGACATCCACATGTAGGCTTGGCCAAACATACCCCGCAAGAAAAATCTTCTTCACAATTAACTCTTGGGCAAAATGACCACCACATGCTTCTTCATGCAAACCTTGTTGAATGAGTAATAGGATTGCCAGAATAGTGCTTAGTCGGATTTTGTCATGCTAGTCGGAATTAGCTTCTCGGAATATGGTTAGGTCGGATTTTGCTCAGTTAAACAGTTGTAACTTTCATATATATAGTAGAAGTCGTAGGTAATGACGGACAAGATGTATTCAAGATTTGATCAATGGAATTTGTTGTGTGTTTGATCTTCTTCTCTTAGCTCTGATATGCTGTCTGAATTTGTCTGACTGCATTTCTTTGATGAGTCTGTTTATGGAGTAAAGTGTGATTCTTTGTTTGAGAGCATGTGTGAGAGAGAAATTCTTGTGTTGATGAACCCCAACACATTTGGCAATCCTGCTGTGTTTATAGATTTGTTAGGGTTTGGTAGAAAAATTTCTCGGTGTTAGCATCGTTGTGGGTATCTCTGTTACATTAACTGATGATGTATGTCAGAGCGACGAAGAAGGGTATCTAGGGTCTATTTTACAAGGGCTCAGACCCAAGCAAGGAGTATTGATCCCTTTCATTATGATGATACAATAAAGGAGGCTGCTGATGCAGATGTCTCTGAAGTGCAACCACGGAATCAGGTAGGAGAAAGTTCAGGAGAAACAGAAGGAAGGCGAGTGGGCCAATTTGTCGCGGCTCTACTCTTGACAACAGGATCTGCAAGAAGTAGAAGAATACTCCACTTTGATCCAGTACAGGTATCTACCAGGCAACGAACTAACAGAATACCTCAGCCTCTCCCTATGGCTCAACAACCACCTCCTAATCCCAAGGTTAAAGCAGCAAAACTCAGAGGCAAGTCAGGTGAAGATACAGATTGTCATGTGGCTCAATTTGAGACCAAGTGGCAAGCTAGTGGACATGAAGCAGTATATGATGATGATATAAAATTGCAACAGTTTGCAGCAACACTGGAGGGTAAAGCTATGAGTTGGTTTAGCCAATATGAAATTGCACATTTTGCAAATTATGTTGCACTCTGCGTAGCATTTTTACAAACATTCAAAAAAGAGAAAACTCCGACTGATATTTTAAAGAAAATCAAGGACAGTAGACAGAGAAGTATGTTGATGGAAGATTATGCTCAAAAATTCAGAATTTTGGTGGAGAGGCCCACAGATGAGATGTTAGCAGGGTAATGAGAGGCCCACAGATGAGATGTTAGGCAGGATAGTTTTTGAAAGGTTTGAGAAGGGGATTGAAGAATGATGTGGCCAACATAGACATTCTTGGTGGCTTTAACAATGTGGTCATCGCTGCAGCAGCAAGGGTTGAGAAAAGACTTGGTATGACCAAGACAAAGACTAGAAGTAAGCATATCTCTGAATCAGAAGCAGAGTCAGATGTCTGGAACTGATGAAAATAGTGATTCTGAGGCATCCATGGATAGTGAAGCTGAAAGTAGCAAAGGAAAATAGAAGAAGAAAAAGCAGAGTGCTAAGAAGAAAAATGATAGGAAGGATAAAGAGAGCATGACCTAATTGATTCTTAGGGGTTTGAAAATATGCATGGTTGTGGATTATGCATAAATATAATATATGGATATGATGAAAAAAACAAGCTAGTATATAAACAATTCATGGAATTTAGAATAGTATGAGCTATATATATATATATATATATATATATATATATATATATATATATAATAAATATAAAAATATAGGGAATCAAATGAGAAGGGATCTCATTTGTTTTTAGTGATGTATATTTATTTACAGGAGGTAAGAAAATACCTGTAGGAAATAGAAATTTAGTGAAAGGAAATGAGTGATGGTGAAAGGTAAAATTTTTGAGGTTTTTCCTTGGAGTGGATTCTCAACCAAGAGTAAGAGAAGCTTGCATGAAAATATTTCTATATGGAATAAAGAGTATGTAAAATGACAAGAAAAATTGTTGTAATGGTGAGTCAATGTACATAGCATACATAGACAATAACGCATACCTAGGTAGAATATTTAAATAAATACCAAAATAATTATAATAAAAAATCCCTATATTTAGGCCCTTTATACAATGAAATACTTACATCCAAATGGACCATGATATATTTTTGTTTATTTATTTATTTGACTCAACTAGTCCAGTGACTAGTTAACTGAGAATTTTAAGAAGATATAGGGAATATCCCCTAACTCACACATGCCTTTGTACAATGAAATGGTAGGGATAGCCACAGTATTTGGGTGATTTTGGGTGGGTGAAGTAGCTCACTATGGCAAGTTCAAATAGCCAAAAAATGGCTATCAACGTGTATAAAGACAAAGCTGAATTTTGAAAGTGCCCAAATCTGAAATCTATGGGTACCTATGTGTAGCTTATGTTGCCACGATTCTAATGACTACTTGCACTTAGAAAAAAGACATCGTTTGATATACTTACAATCGCAAATAGCTCGTAGATGCACAAACATGTTCGCTTTGTTCCGCGAGAAATGCTTGGCGGTGTCCCGTAGCTCTTATCGAGGGTAGCGCAATGGTGCAATCGGATCTACAATGTGGTGAGCGAGCAGGGAGTAGCGCCAGGATGAAGCTCACGCTCTCTCTCTTTCTCTCTCACACACGGTGGATGGCAGATTAAAGCTTATGATTATGATGAAAGTTCCTTACAAAAATGACCTAGGTACCTTATATAATAAGGCTACCTTAGGTTAATTAACCAAAAATAGAGTTTGAAGGGTCAAATGGCTTGGTATTTACAATCTGGAAGTGCCATTGCACCCCGGCTTTTGCTACTAGACTACCTACTTATTACAATTGATGTTTCTAACCATAATTTGCAGAATTTCATAACTCTCAGAGAATAAGGCTTTGTTGAGTTATGTCGTGTGTTGACCTAGCTGTCAAAGAAATTGCAGCACCCAATATGTTCCCATAGAAGAAAAGCCAAAAGATGATCACACACAAAGGGATGAGGGAAACCATGAGCTTGAAGAAGGCTTTGAAAATATTCTTGCAAAACATCTCACTTTTGAGGAGAAGATGTCCTACATCAATATGCTAAAAGGATATCCCAATTTGTTTATCATTGACCACTCACAAATAAAAGGTGTGGATATAATAGAGCATCGGATTGAATTGAAGCCATGGATCAAAAGTTAAGGCGGCTACACTGTGTGCAACAAAAATGCTCTCTTATAAGAAGTGAATAGCTCTTGAGGTTGGTTTCATCTATCCAGTATCCGACTCCAAATGGGTATCACCAATCATAGTCAAGAAGAATGGTAAGTGGAGGGTTTGTGTGGATTACAAACCCTTCAATGCCGCAACAAAGAGGGATCGCTTCACTCTCCCTTTCCAAGAATGAAGTTTTGAATGAGGTAGCAGGTCAGGAATGCTACACCATGTGTGATGGGTATCGGGGTATTTTCAAATCAGAATAGCGGAAGAAGACCAACTAAAAACCACTTTCATCACACCTTTGCTGCAACAAAGAGGGACTGCTTTACTCTCCCTTTCCAAGGATGAAATTTTGAATGAGGTAGCATGTCAAGAACACTACACCATGTGTGATGGGTATTTGGGGTATTTTCAAATTAGAATAGCAAAAGAAGAACAAGTCAAAACCACTTTTATCACACTTTGGGCATGTTGTGCAGTTAGAGTAATGCCATTTGGGCTCACCAACGATCCTAGCACTTTCATGAGATTCACAATATTTATACTTTAGCCAACCATTGGAAAATACATTAGAGTCTTCACGGATGACTTTTGTATTTATAATTATAGATCGCTTCATTGCCAAAAGGTTGAAGAGGGGCTTAAGAGGCTTCATCAATTTGAGGAACAACTCAACCTAGAGAAGTGTTACATTGGTGCATCTCAAGTGGTTTTCTAGGCCATGTGGTTTCTTCACAAGGTATTCAAGTGGATACCTCTAAAATAGAGGCCCTATTGTCATTATCTCCACCAAAAACAGCCATGGAATTGATGAACCACAAAGTGAGGTACATGTCGCATTCTCATCTCCTTTCATTCCTCTTCTAGAAAAAGAAATTGCTCCCTTCCATAGGTTAGCAAACCAATCTACATTTAAATGGAGGGAGGAACATACCACATGTTTTGGAGGAATTGAAGGGCATGCTTAGCTCTTTTCCAACCATAATGCCACATGTTTCGAGGAAGTCAAGGGCATGCTTAGCTCTCCTCCAACCATAAAGACACCAAATCCAAAGGGCACCTATCATGTCACTCCAAGTATAGGATTGTAAGATATCGGTGTCGTTTTGATGCAAAAGGACCCTAAAACATCATACAGGAGGCTCACCTACTTTGCAAGCAAAGTGGCGACTCCTGCAGAAAAGGGAAATGTTCACATGGAGAAAGTGGTATTTGCAATCATTTCTACTGTAAGAAATATTTAATCATATCTTCTTCTTGCACCATTTGTTACTATGGAGCACAATCTACCATATGTAGGACAACACATAAGTCTCTCATATACAATAGCAAAGTGGGTGCTTGAGCTTCAAGAATGTGAATACATTTTCTTTGTAAAAGATAGCACAAGAGCAAGTCTTGTATTCATTCTCACCTACAAAGTGAGAGAAAGGAATTGCAAAAAGAGGAATGCTAAAACCGAATTCAAAGATAAGGAGATTGACAATGCTCATAGTTTGTGCTTTGACAGGGCTTATCAATGCCAAAATGACAAGGAAGGAGGGGGAATCATCATTTTAAATCCACAGAAGGAGGTGATGGTCAAGAAAGTATGACCCTACTAAATTTTCATTCTAAAATGAAGCCAAGTATACTATTTTGACCCTTGGATTAGAAGAATAAAGAGGATACAAAAGCTTATTTATAAAATGTGATTCTTTTTTGGTGGTCATGCAAATCCAAGGGACTTGGAAGTGCAAGAATTGTACATTGTTTGTGTGTCTTAAATGTGTAAGAACCTTGACGAAGGGTTTTGAAGCTACGCAAGTACAACATGTTGTGAGAACCCGCAACAAGGAAGAAAACTTGCTTACAAATGAAAAGCTTCAAATGGTAATAGGAGGTGTGAAACGTTATGAGCCCAAGTATCAAGGTCAAGAGGAGCTAAACAACATTATTTTCTTCCAACAAATAGGTGAGTGTCCTAAACACTTAGATAAGGTGCAAAGACATAGACTAGTTAAGAAGGTCACACCTTACCAATTGACAGGAGATGAATTGTATCACAAAAGGGAAATATTTGGTCATAAGGAGAGTACCATGTGTGCAAGAGATAGAGAAAATTCTTCTTTCATGTCACGATGAAGTTTGTGGTGGTAATGTTTCTCAAGATATTACAAGTAGGAAGATTTACAAGCATAGTTTATTTGGCCAAGCTTATGTATCATGATGTCCCAGAATTGGGATAAGGCATGCAAGCAATGCCAAATTGCTAGGGATAAATGAGTAACATACGAGCCTCGAGTCCCAATACTTTCCTATGGTCCCTTAAAAAAGTGGGGTGTGGATGCAATAGGTCCCCTAACTCGCACTTCTACAAGGAAAGTCTTCATCATCATGGGTGTTGACTATATGACTTGATGGGCATAAGCAAAAAGTGACAACGAATCACTGCTGAAGTATCAAAATCCATTTTTAATCATTTATAGTAGATACTAAACACTCCAAGAAGTCTTGCCAGATTGAGGACCATGTTTTAGGGCTGATCTTCTTAATGATCTCTTGAGGAGGTTAAAAGTGAAACACTTGCACTCCATGCCATACTATCCTCAATATAATGGATTAGTGGAAAAAGTGAATGACATGATATGTAAGATAATTTCTAAACACGTTGTAGATTGAACTAATCATTGGAATTTCCATTTGGCTGCTTCTCTTTGGGCATATAGGACATCCCTTAAGGTACCAATTCACCCCTTGTCATCTAGTATATGTGTAGGAGGCACTTCTCCCCATTGAGGTAGAACTCTCAAGTTTGTGTGTTCTTGCAAGAGAAGCAAAGAAACCAAAAGAGAATTTACATGAAACAATTTAAGATCTCCAATGAATTGAGCTGGACAAAGAAGAGTCTTGAACCCTATTTCTTTGTTTAAGGTTTTTGCCACTTTTGAAAATGCATGCTATACCGTGGATGCATGCTAGAAGGAGTCTCTATAAGAAGACTTAATGGGAAATGGTCTTTTGAGCTATTTTGGACTCTTCAAACCAAATGCATGAACTTGTAGAAGACTCCAAAATCAGATAAAACACATTGAGAAGGACAAATTTTCCCTTTACAATATCTGATTTTGAGTTACCAGCCAAAAGTTATGGTAACAATAGTGTGCAACTCTCATAGTTACGACAAAAGCAGACTATAAGCAGGTAAATTAAGGAAGTGATATTTTCTCTTTCTGTTATCCACCTTCTAAAAGATGGATGGGAGTCCAACGATACATGCAAGTGAAGGAAACTACTTGAAAGATACTCTCAAGATAGGACATACAAATTCGAGGGCATCATGGTGGGGCCCACATACATTATGCACCCCTATGAACTATATCTGCCCTACATGTATGTACATATTGCCAAGTCAGTCTCCATTTATCAAGGTTACATAACCCACACACATTGTATGAAATGCATTTAATGCGACTGTGCATCAGAAAACCATTTATACAATGGCAAGAAGCACAGGGATCAAGTCGAGATGCCCATATGGACATCTCCCTCCACCACATCCACGCCAGAACCCATCCGCTGAGTCAAAGCAAGAAACATGTCCATAGAATCTGCCTGAGAGGTGGAGGCCTCACCCAAAAGTACATCCTTATAAGAGTGCATCACTTTTTCCTAAGCATCAATCAACGTGCGATTGTCATTGCAGGGAAGCTGCTTAAATGATACATTCTTATTGGCGTTAACCAAAGGAACATAATTACGGGAATATGGTGGAGTACATATTTTCAATGTCTTTTTAGGCACAACCCATGAGCCAACATCACTCGGCCTTTCCCTGCAGTTACATTCCCAACGTCAACAGACTGCGTATTTTTGTTTTCCCCTTATATCTGCATTGGGAATCAATCAACATGATGGTTACTGGATTGCATATACTCATTTGCAAGATTATTTAGGTTTATTGATGCTGGTTTGGCATGAGCTTCAGCCAGCTCTCTTGTATAATGATTCGCACGGCCGCTGGACGGTGGTACAATGCCTGTTGAATGGTCACATATATGAATTCGGAGGAATTTATGCGCATAAACCAGGTGGGGAAAGGGCTGCTCTATGGAGAGACATCTCTCCTCACTCATGGACTTCAAATTCATTCCTTTGCGGTGATTTTAATAATACCCCTGGCATGGATGATAGTACCACTGGCAATTCACATATGTTATTTTCCAAAAGGAAAGAATGGGATAACCTCTTTGCTTCTACTTAGATGGTTGATATATGGCTCCAAAAGTTCTCATTAAAATTTCCTATCATATTGTTGGGATCGATGATAATCAACCATTGACACCCCACCATAAGGCGTAGCTCATAGCTAGAGTGAAGAATGACGAAGCAAAAGATAAAGAAGCCAAAATGATTAAATCCTCAGCTACTCGATCTTAGAGAAAGTTGCTGGAACTCTCTTGAGATGAGAAGGAAGATAAAGATGGTGATGAGGAATATAAAGATGAACATTTAGAAGATATCATCATGGATAAAGCTATAGCAAGACCCGTTGAAGGTGCAAAAGGACCTTTTGAGATAGAAGAAGAAAAGAAAAGGGCCGCCAAGGAAAATAAAAAAGTGGGTGAGCGTAGCAGCAAATGCGCCCAGGACCACCACCTACCTTTGAAGTTGAGGAGCAATCACAACAAAATGCCCGGCTGGAAAGGGAAAGGGAATCATTTGAGACAAAAAGAGGACTCCGGGGAGACTTTGAGTAATTTTGCCAACCTGACCCCAGAAACATAGAACAAAGAGCCCAATGTTCCAAGAAGAAGATCCATTAGCAGGGTTGGAGTTTCTCAATGGTCTACAAGAGAGAGAAAGAGCACATGAAAAAGACACAAAGAAAGAAGAAGCACAAACTAAGTCAATGAAAGTGGAAAACACACCCATTGTAAGGAGTCAATAATCCAATATACCAGATTATCATCAATCCTTAAAGAACCTCATGAGAAAAATATCTCCCAACAAACATCTCTAGAGCAAATAGCTACGTATATGGAAACTAAAGAAGACACATGCAAAGAGGATTGAGAAAAAGAAGACCAGGTATTTTGGAAATGATTAGCTATGGGAGGGAGTGCTTTGGGAGTCTAAACTCTTTCAAACTTGGTGCATGAGCTTGTGATAACCTCCTTAAGCTACAAGTGAGAAGAAATTGTGAGAAAGAGTCCAATTTGGCACACTAGACAATAAGCGCGATTCATTAGGAGAAAGTTGGACTCACTTTTGGGCCCTGTAAGAAGTGCCGCGTCGGCTTAGAGAGAGAAAATGAAAATGTTAACTTGTGCATTTTATGTGATACTTTTCTGCGCAACAAAAAGCCAAAATGACATTCTTTGGTAGGTAGCCGCCGTCTTTATCATATTATCCTTCGTTCTCTTGTCAGGAATCCAACTAACCGTATGACTAATGATTTGAAATGCCAACTTACAAGAGTTCCCTCCAGAAACATAAGCCACACGAACTCTATCAACTCTAAACTTGAGAATATGGCTTTCCCTCCCAAAACCTGAGATAATTCTCCGTCTTCTTCTCTATCAACTCTAGGAATGGAGAACGCATCTTTTCCTGATGAAAACAATAATTTGAACTTACTATCCTCGGCCCCTTCATCTTTAACACTTACCCAAAGAAAGAACACACATCATCTTCATGCTGATGTATTGCAAGAGTACGCACCGTTGCAGAAACGTAGGAGGGAGTCTTTCTTATCTCAACGAGAGAAAGAACTTAGAAGGAAAAACAAGGAACATCATTTGGATTTGTGGACCGATGGGTCTATTTATCCAAAGGATCCTATGACAAATGCGCCACCTCCCTTTGCTAATATCACTAACCTCTTACATTTCACAGGCGATGGCAAGGATGGGCTATTGGGATACACCGAACATTTGGAAATGAGAAGATTGAATGCGGAAAGGCAAAGAAAGTTCCTGGCAATGGAGAACATGTAGTTGAAGAAACTTAATGAAGCATGCTCTCAAAAGATTTCATCAAACAAAGAGACAATCCAAGGCCTTGAGAAGAAGATCACAAGTTTGCGAGAGAAAGACACCGTGCTTGGTAGTCGGAAAAGAAAACGAGATCTCTGCAACCTTGAGAACATGAAGGTTGGTAGTGGTGGCCTGAAAAAATGAATACGAGCTTTAAGGTAACTCGAAGTTTGTTTCTTCAATGTGCTTCATTAAGAAGTGGATACACTGACTTTCCTATACATGATCATAACGCATTGTGTTTTTTTGGCAGGTCTTTACTGCATCCAAACTCGAACGGTGCAAGCTTCAATGCCGGAGTGCATTACAGCCGTCTAGTTCCAAAAGAAGTAGTTTAAGAGATGATAACTCAGAAAAAATGGACGAGAATCAGCTGGAACCAATGGAAGTGTAAGCAATACTTGATGAGAGTGGCATCTCGCAGATGGGATACAGGGCACTCTTCAAAGCAATAGCTAAAAAATCTCAAAATAAACTACAGAGAGGAACATTGCTGCCAAAGCCATCACATGTAAAGGCTGCTCATCGGCACGTAAACGATGAGGTGTTTGAGAAACTGGGGTCACCATTCCATATGGAAGCAACGTTCTTAGGCAAGGGCGGCAGAGAGGTACAGCTTAACGAGCACAACAACCTCTTCGTTGATCTTGAAGCATTGCAAAGGTATGCAGTTCACTTCTTTGACATCAGTCGAGACAAGTGCGGTGGGGTTCTCAAGTTTGTTTTGAAGCTCGACGAGTGCGAGGTCCTGAAGAACAAGAAGTTGGAGAGAGTCACCATTACCCTCATGAACAGAGCTCTGGATCCATCAATAACGAAAGAGGATCCACGATACTTCAGCGTGCAATCAGAAAACAACATTCTATCTCTAGGATCATTTCAGGTATACTTCGGTCAATCTCTGATAACAAAAATATTGATTATTTGGTTGTTGATTTTGTGTTTTCATTTTTCACTGCAGGTTGATAAGGAAAATTTTGAAATCCTCGATTGGGTTTTTAGTCAAACCGAAATTCCTTCTATCATCAGTGAACAAAGAAACGGAGCCGTTCTTTCAGTGGAAGGATTTGGCGACTACACAGTGGAATGGCACATGGCAGGTGACTTAAAGACTCTTAAGTGTATGTACAACATAACACATGGAGCAGCTATGGCAAATCCATGCTTATATTGCATGACTGATGCACAATCACTTGAGAGTGTGCAATGGATTAGAGCTCCCAACAGACATCTTCAAGATAAAACTTTTAAACCAGTGCTTGATATTCCTCTGAGTAGAGTTCACGTCTGTACACTTCATGCACTCTGTCGAATAATTGAAAAGGTGGTTCATTTGTACATATGTTTTGCATGGACATTAAAGCCAGAGAGTGAGTTGAAAAGAGTGATCAAAGCATTAGAGGGAGTGCTCTCAGAAATTGGTTTGCATGGAGGCAATGTCAAAATCAAAGAGGACCCTAAGATGTCTCAAAGTCGGTACAAGGTACCAAGTAAAGCATCGATAGGCGGAGTGAAGGCAAGAAGGTTTCTTGGGTTTAGCCTCAAATATTCAGATAGAGAAGAAAGGAGGATCCTGTTCAACAAATGGAAATAGTTACATAAAGTGGTTAAAGACAATGCTGGTGGTGGGGCAATCCAGAATCACAAAGCGAACGTGTGGAAATCACTAGATAAAATTTTCCACTACCTTGAGCAACATTCTTGAGACCAAAGTAAGCTCACATCATTTCAAGCAGCCTTGCTGGATTGGAAAAAGGCTTACCTTACAGGGTGGGGTGGGCAACATATCACACATTACATGGTAGGTTGGCATTCTACGTATACAAAACAAAATTTTAAATTGTACTCAACTGACCATTTTGTTTTATTTCAATGTAGCACATACTATTCAACCATGGTCCATATTTTGCCAAGACATACGATTCACTATCAATATGGTCCACACAAGGCATGGAAAAAACCCACTACATGGAAAGAACAGGTTATTTTAAGCACACTCGGCATGGGGGAGGAAAAGAAAAGGCCAATAGCCTATTAGAGTTACACCAATGGACTTATAGACGACTAATTTATAGAGCAAGGCAGAAGGAACTTCTTAAGAGTTCAAAAATTACACGGTCTTTACAACACATCCGCAAAGAGAAGAAACAGATGGCTTGGGGAGCATCAAATGTGGCCGAGCGCCATGCGAGGTGGCGCCGGTCACGAGTCAGGAGCGGGAGAAGATGGACCTGATCCCGTCGTTTTTATCCTCTTCGATGAACCTCCTTCCTCCTCACTTTGTACCTCTTCGATGTGCAAGCTCTGTAGACGAGCTCTTTCCTCTGTTGATGGCAGCATCCCTACGGGCATCATGCATCTTCTTTCCCTCAGAAACAGCCGAATGCGCGCACGCTTGGTATCAGTGCGTAGCTCTCGCCGTTGCTAACACAATGGTGGTGTCGCTTCTCCAATGGCGGCTCCGTAGCTCGCGTAGCAAGATGATAGACTCTCTCTCTCTCTCTCTCTCTCTCTCTCTCTCTCTCTCTCTCTCTCTCTCTCTCTCTCTCTCTCTCAGACACAGTCACGGCGCTCAAAAACTCACCTTGATTAATGATTCAGAATTATTATCTTAGGTTTACAAAAATTGGCTCTTATACCTCAGCCTTGGAGGTGTGAAAACATCTCTAATCTAATTACATAAGCAGGTGAAACTACTTGGGGAATACAAGATGGAAACTCAATTGAGTCCCGCTAATTACAATGAATCGGCTCCATGAAGAAAATGAAATGTCGGAAAGACATCTATTACAATAAGTGTTTACAAAAACATGAGTGTGAGCAAAACTGTATAGGTGTGGTCCTTCGCTCAACACACCCTCCCTTCTCCTGCTCCCCACCACTGGCCGAGACTAGCTTGCATACACAGTGCGAGGCCCCACTCCTCCCTCCCTCTGCTCTAGCCTCCCCAAAACCCTCACCTGCGTCCATAACACCCAGCACCCTCATGTCCGACAACACTCAGAGAGAGAGAGAGAGAGAGAGAGAGAGAGAGAGAGAGAGAGAGAGAGAGAGAGAGAGAGAGAGAGAGAGAGAGAGAGAGAGAGAGAGAGAGAGAGACATAGTTCTATTATTATCCTCGGAGGTCAAATATGACATATGGGACCCAATGAACATGTCACGTGGTGTGAGTGGAGGTCATAAGTGACTCTCGATGCTCAAAAATGCCTGAAATGAGCGTCACAATAGAGAATCCACATCGTGGTTGGGAGAGGCAGGTATATAAAGAGATCTTATGGCAGAATATATGGGGAAAAGAGGAACTAATGTGGTCAAAATCTGATCACTCAAGTAGAGTATGGTACTCACCCTCTCGCACTTAACGAGGGCATAAGGTGTAATGTCGATGAGACTTCTTGCCAGTGCCCCAATGTCTTGTCTCGCAAGGTAGAGAATGGGAGCTAAGACAAATGGAGGCAATGGTGGGGACCGCACTCAATGGGATGGGCTCAAGGATGTAGGGATGCATTCAGTTACCTCGTTCAGAGAAGAAGAGAGATTTGTAGTTTGGGGCAACATGCGTGGTGTAATGGCTGAAGCGAGAACCTCTGAATTTTCATGGATATCTTACAAAATCTTAAGCTTATATTTCGGACTGTTTCATGGCTCAATATATCCGTTAAGGAGTAAGGTTTTGAGACAAGGTGTAGTCTCGGGCTGTTCTCGACTTACTTCTATTTTGTAGGCTATGTAAAGCAATAAAATACTAACAGTTGAGCATTCTTTTGTGGAGAAATGAACCGACATCAGGCTGTAGTCATAACATGGGTTGGTCTAATGGTTGGTTTAGGGATTTATTTTGGAAACACATGAGGGATATGGGCCCTCGTTCGACCTGAATGAGTGGGGTTGCAAAATATATTTCTATTTATTCTCTATATGATTAAATGGTAGCATAACCGGACGATAAAAAGGCTGGTGGTAAAAAATTCTTTTGTCTGCTGACTAAAATCTCGGATCATTACTGTTTGGGTTTTTGGTTTTTAAAGAAAAGCTATGACTCAAAGATTGCTTTAACTCATTAAAATAGGCTTTTTGAAATATTTTTTACGGTGGAAATACTGGTAGAGGCGGACAGCCATGCTAATGATTGATTAATCTGGATGAAAAACACTAAGACCTGACTTCACAGTAACATAAAAAACAACTGATATAGCATGAACACTGTTTTGATCGATAAAAACTAAATTTTAAAGTATGGAAGGAAGGATTTTTACTTGACAGTTGTTTCAAAATTCCATTCTAGTTTAGGGAAACAAAATATTACTAATCACTTTAAACCTTAGCAGCATGATTTTTCTTTTTTTGATACCTTGGTGACATGGATGACAACTAGGTCACCCCAGTTACCTGCAATGCTGTTTGGAAGATAACGAATAGTTTGTTTTCTTACTGTGGATGCAGGTAAGGGTGTCCTCTCCTTGGCAATTGATTAAGAAGATGAAGTGTTGTACTTGTAACTATTGGACTATAACAGGACCATCCTACCCTTTAATGGCCTGTTACTATGATGTATTTTCTTTGGATAAACTGTCGAAAGAAATACATGACATTGTACTTTATCTGTAGGCCAAGGTCTTTGTAGAATATCTCATGTGTTATGTATACTGTTAATAGTTAAAACTCTCTCTCTCTCTCTTTTTAATTTCTTTACACACACACACACACACATTTCTCTCTCTCTCTCTCTCTCTCTCTCTTTCTTTAGTTTCTTACACACACACACACACGTTTCTCTCTCTCTCTTTGATTTCCTACACAAACACACACATTTCTCTCTCTCTCTCTCTCTCTCTCTCTCTCTCTCTCTCTCTCTCTCTCTTTCCTACACACACACACACACACACACACACACACGATGTAGCTTGTGTGTGTGTGTGTGTGTGTGAGAGAGAGAGAGGGGTGGGGGAGATCAATAATACCTACGTTGCAGGTTTCCAAGAGCAGATCTGTGCACGCGCTCGTAGGCGAAAATGACTGCCTGCGCGCAGATTTCCTTTTTTTCTCCCAAATTTTTTCCGTCGAAATACGGGTGGAAGTACGTGTGGAAATATGCGTGGAAACATTTACGTTTCGACAGGCATTGCCACGTGCATTTCCACGCCTTTATCGACGTGTATATCGACAAGCAGCATGCCCGTGGAAAGACGCGTGGAAAGGTACGGTGCGTCGAAATGTGGTGCGTCGAAATCTGGGTGTTATGTTGTAGTGTTCGGATATGTTTTTTTCTAAATGCATCATGGAAAGTGAAAAGCGGTACTCTTTCAGGTACATCTTGTTGTGATAACTCGTTTAGCATGCTCATGTGCATTCCAAATGGAGTCTACACACTATGAATGGATTAGAACCGGTAACACAAGATGGTTGCAAATGGACAACAATGTGCAAAATCAAGATGTTATTCTTGATTACATTGAACCTCCTATTGCACCATGTTTCAATCAAACAAACAGCTGGATCCATGAGGGATACCACTGTGGAAAAACATTAGTGATCTTATGAAGATCCTATCACTCTTGTTTTCGTGGAGCTTATCCAAGGGGGGAGTAATGTCATGCCAAGGGTAGGACTATAGGAGGGCACGGACCTAGCCAAGGGCATACGGATACATATGCGGTACAGGGGCTATATATAGCTATGAGCCAGAGGGCCAAGGGCCTATATATAGGTATGGTTGGGTGGTTATTGGCATCTCTATCTGCCTATGGTTTTTCATGCGAATAAGCTTTTGGAATGTAACGGGTATCCATGGAATGTGGGAATTAGCATTGATGAGCTTACCAATCACTCCGATGTGATACTTCTTGTTGAAGCATGGGAGCATGATGCGCAATGAAGTTTTGGATTTGACAAATACAATGTGCATTCTTTGATGTGGGCAAAAAATGCAAAGCCACGTAGAGGCCAAGGAGGCGTAGCATGTATGATAAAAAAGGGTTTAAAAGATGTTTCCATTGTCAAAGAAGATAAGTATAAACGATACTTATGGCGGAAAATCAGCCGACCAAATGGTCAACTCATGTTTGTGGCTGGTTGGTACATTCCTCACTATGACTCCAATTTTTATGCTCGCTTGGATATGGATAAAGATCAGCCCTTTGTTGAGCTAGAGGAAGACATTGCTCAGTACAGGACCAGGGTGAAGTCATTGTCTTTGGAGACATGAGGGATCGCACAAATACGTTACAACATGACACACAACAAGTCGATATGCCATATGTTTCAAGAAGAATGGATGACTCATACATGTCTTGAAGTTCTAATGATGCAAAAGAACTGGATCACTATGGAAAGTCACTTCTACATATGTGTAATAGTATTGGAATGCTCATTGCAAATGGTGTACCTTTATGGCAAGGCACCAATGAATTTACATGTAGAAAGCACAATGGTGATAGCGTGATTGACTATATGTTGTTTTCGGAAGCCACTCTAGAATGCATACAAAGCTTTATACTTGGTGAATGGAATTTGGAATTGGATCATAGGATGTTATGTATTGACCTCAAGTGTGGTAAAAGACTCGAGTATGCAGCCTCCAATCATGATGTGAATTATTTGTACCTACGTCTAAACTTCAAACGAGCACTTATATATGCTGATATGGTGGACCAAATGTTAAGCATGACAGAGCATAAAGAGACCCAACATTAGAATGCAAGTGAATTTTTTTCAAAGAGGTAATTTGCTCTTGTGCACAGGAATGCTTTTTGGTGAAACACATGTCTTGCAAAAGGTCTAAGAAGGGTAGCACCAAGAAGAAATGGTTTGACATGGAATGTAGTCAAGCCCGTAAACATTTGCTAAGTTTGGATGTAAGCAAAGACAAGGAACTTTACTTGGAACTTTCACACACATACAAAGCACTTGCTGAAAAAACAGGAGAAGATGGGAAGTCAAAAAACAACTTCTTTTAGCACAAAATAAAGCACATCCATGTGGCAAGTTTTGGCAAAATCTAAACAGCAAGTGTGTTGAGAGATTTGGTGACTTGACTCTTGGGGATATGTATATGCATTGCAAGAAACTCTATGAGAAACCCAATGTTGATAAGATGGAGTGTTGTAGCTCCCTTTCGTTTATGCCTCCCTTTTTTACCATTGAAGATGTATGCCGCACACTTGAGAAACTTGCTACTCACAAGGCAGGGGACCTTCAAGGTGTCAATGCTGAGATGATTAAATGCTTAACCTTGTACTTGAGCATGGCATGCCTCACGATTGGAGTACAAACTGGATCTAACTTATGCACAAAGGAGGAGATAGCATATCCTGTAGCGTGCTTTACTAACGTATGTACTTTGCATATCCTTTAGTACTAAATAGAATACTTGTAAGCTGCCCATCCAACGTGGGATGAATAACAGCAGTAAGAGTGAGGTACTTTCCCCAACTACTTACAGACAATCTTGCACGACTGACGACAAACTGTGACTCAACCATTGAGTATCCAACCATCACCTTGTATGGCAGGGTGTAAATTCATACTAAATCTGCAAGAGAGATTGCACTAGCAGTGCAAAAGGGTGCAGAAAGAATAAAGTTCATGGATTTGCATGCCGCTCCAAATAAATTTGTGTTAAACACTAGGGCCCATAACACCTAGTGTGCATGCATTTAACACAAACATATCGAAACCGCAATTCCATGACGAGACTTTCCACGATACTTACGTGAAAATCTTGCAACAAAGTTGGACCATAATAGAATGTGACAACCCGGTCACACCTAGGAACCAACCATGAGACCTTCTCATGAACGTAGCATACTTTGTAGCAAAATTTGGACCATAATAGAATGTGACAACCCGGTCACACCTAGGAACCAACCATGAGACATTCTCATGAACGTAGCATACTTTGCTATATGTAGAAATGACCCTCGTTAAGGTGGTTTCAGAGCACTTGTAATCACAACAAGTCTGTACTTAGTACCCGACAATTTTTGGCCACTGAAATTGTTCCTGATACTGTGTGCGTCAATTGGTCTAATGAACGGATGCGACCAGCACCTAGGGACTTCGTCGCGACACATCATTTCGAATTTGGGCGCCAGTGTCAGTCCCAGAGACTCATATTCTCCACATGTGGAATATGTCTCAAGTAAGGATGCCAGGAAAAGGGACATTCATCAAGTACAATCTATACTTGTGTGTGGAGGTAACTACAAACACTCTACGACGCGAGTGAGAGGGACCCTCATTATCATGCTCCACACTAGCTAAACCAAACTCCTTGAGTTCCTAGACCATGTTGTATCCCATGTGACAACATGTGTCAAATCGAAGCCTACAAGTAGGTTCGTAACAGCATAAGGCAAAAAGGTAGATTGGACAATTGGCCCAAAATACTTTGTGCCGACATGCCCTTGGCATGGCTCTGTAACATTCAAGCGTACTTATACGTCTTGAAAAAAAAACAAGCAAAGCATACAAAAAATGGAATAACACCAAATTAATAGATGCGTACCTGGAGGTTTGAACGTAATGTTCACTTAGCAGTATTCAAACGGAGAGGAGCACGTCTCCTACCTAAAAAGACAAACAACATTGCACTGGGAACCGTGGGTGTTGCCCTCGCAATCCAACCCCTTTGGTTAAAATCTACATAGTCAAACCCTTTGGTAAGACCCTTTGTAGAAACTGCTCAACTAGCAGGTAATAGTAAACAATATAGGTAACCGTGTACGTAATGATTGAAATCAACTTGAAAAGTTGAAGTTGTCTGCTACCGCGTGGTAGATTGCAGAATTCTTTCCTTGAAAGTCTAACTGGGAGAGATCAAACTGTGATCCTCAATGTAGATCAATTGTGATCCGCAATGCCTATGGGGTGATGTAGCAGTCACCCACCGGGCCGTACCCCAAAACAATATGTCCATAGACACTCCGTAGTGCCATGGGGAGAGCAGGAAATCCACACAAGTGAACTACTTAGTTTTTGTGGATAGCCATGCTGTCGTAACTGATTGCTGCATCTAACTTCCTTGTAGAGATCAGCTGCTGTGAGGTGAAGATTATCAAAAACTCAACTTGAGTGTCGCACTGAAAACTTGTAGTGCAAAAATGACATCCTAAACATCCGTAATGACAAGACTCTTGCTTGTCCATTAACGTCGATGTTGACTCCCCTGGGTAGATCTAGTCTTAGATTGGTATCAGAGCAAGGTGGAGAGAAAGGGGGAAGGTGGAGCCATGGAGGAAGGAGAAGATGGAAGCCTAGTGCTTGCTCTTGCATAAGGTTTCATGGTCTCGCTCTCTCTCTCTCTCTCTCTCTCTCTCTCTCTCTCTCTCTCTCCAGGAATCTCTTTCTATCTCTCTCTGAAGTCGTGGACAAACCCTCTGCCAAGAGAGGTACAGAGTGTTGTGTGCAGCCACCCTAAGCAGGGGATGAAGGAGATCTCGGCTGCCGTGGGCAGGGCCGCTTGGGTACACAAGCCAAAGAAGTGGAGCCGACAGGTAGACCGCGAGAAGCGACCCTTGTACACAAGACGAAGCCAAAGTCGACCTGCTCGGATCTGAACGCAGAGTATGGGGATGGCTTCGCGCTGCGGTGGGGCATACATTTCGTTACTGAGGCTTATGCCCTCGCTGTCGGCAGGCGACGCCCTCACCTTCTCTTCCTCTGCGCTGCAGCCCCGCCATCGCCATGCAGGTTTTTGCAGCAGTTTACACATTGTGGGCGCCCTAAGAGTGCCCTAAGGTCACCCTAAGGGCCTTCTCCCACAGCAATTCCTCGGATATAGACAATCCGAAGTTGGAGGCATGCAAGGCATGCAAGCACCAGGTCTACGGTAGTTACGAGCCGCCATAGACAAGTCACAATCAAGCCGGGAACAACCAAGCCACGTCACAGGTCATGGACGTCAACATTATACGACATCGACGGGCGATCTCAGGGGCAGTCCGCCATAGCCACACCTTTTGAAGTTCAAAGGGCATGCAGCTTATGCAGGGTGGCTTAGTTACCAAGTCTAATCATGCAAAGTGAAATAAACCGGCAAGGTGGGTCGGCATCAGTCAGCACTATGATGTGCACACCATACATGTTTGGACTCGCCATTGGGTGGATACGACAAGGTCGTATCTGCACTAAACAAGGGGGATCGAAGTATACCTTTCCTCATGCTTGAAAGGAGAATCCACAACATGCCCGATGACAAAAATAGTTGTGCGGGTAAGTTATGACGGCATGAAAGCAAGGGGTCAAGGCACGCCATATCTTGGTATGCGTGTTCATGCATGCTGCTAGAGATCGACACCATGGTGCTCCAAGTCGTCACGCAATTAATGAGGTACAACCTGTTGCTCGTTGACATAAAGGGAGCCAAGGTGCTCCGCAGGGCTGGCTCCTTGTCGTCGCTTCTAGCAGACGGCGAAGAATACTTACCACGTAGTGGTATTCGTAATTCCAAGTACACTTTGCAACTGCAATCAAGTTACATATCTATTGCAGGTACTTTCATGATTCTCCATACGATGTAATTTTCGACACGGTCGATTTGTTGTTGCCATGATAAGCTATATTATGGTTGGAACATACGTTGGTTATGAGCACAACAACGTGTCTGTGAAGCAAGGCTTCAATTTGTGGGGGCATGTTGTTCGGCATGGCCAACTCCTTGTCACTGTGTCTAGAAGCGGACAGACAACGTTTGCCACACATTACTAGCTAATTTCAGTTGAACTCCCTCGACAAGGTCGAATCTTTTTGTCCTGATATCTGTATGTCAACAACCGCTTCAGTTGGCTATCAGCAAGGCTTCAATTGATGTGAAGCAAGGCTTCAATTTACGCATCTTGCATCGCAACTGCCCACGTTTGGTATATGCTATGAGCATACAAACTTGGGAGGGATTTGACACTATGCTTGAAGGATCTTTCATGGTGTACATGATACAAGAGCGCGTACGAGCATACCCGACAACTCTCTCTTGCACGGCAGATTTGGCTACGAGCCACCTTTACGCGAGCTTTTCCTTTGGAATTTCATGACGACTGGTTGCAGCAACAACTACCAGGTTATCCAAGTTTAAGTTTTTCTTGTTTTATTTTCCATGTTTAAACTTTACTTGGCAATTACTGTCATTGTGCAAAGCAAAGTGCTTTGGCAATTTTACATGAAGCACGGCTTCTCCCTTGTGCCGAGATACTGCCATTGATTTGGAATCAAGGGTTTTGGAACACAATTTTGGGGAACTGGCAAAATAGGGAATGT
Source organism: Adiantum capillus-veneris (assembly GCF_014529385.1). Lineage (NCBI taxonomy): Eukaryota > Viridiplantae > Streptophyta > Polypodiopsida > Polypodiales > Pteridaceae > Adiantum > Adiantum capillus-veneris. The sequence continues at coordinate 114,235,174 of NC_140960.1, forward strand.
CAGCTCACAGAATCCCTACCAGTTTATTCTGTGCACGGCACTTATGGTTTTGGTTCTCACGCTTGAGACCGTTATAGTCACCAAGGGCTTACGTTTTTTCATGCAAGGCATGCTAAGCAGGTGGCATGGATTCCACCACTTTATGCATTATGCTTCTGCTATCACACTCGCAACTCTGTCAAGGACAGACTAAGTGATGGATTGTTGAACCTGATGGTTGGTTGCTATCAACACCCAACATCACTAAAAGGAACCTAAATCTAGAACTTACTTCACAGGCAATGTGCCAATGCTAAGTCATTTTCATACAATCACGACCCTGCAAGGCAGGTAGATCAAGATGTGGTTGTGTTTTTCTGTTATCTCTCTCAATAAGAGTGTCATCGCAGAACCTTGTTGCATGTTTATAGGATAAGCTGCAATTCAGGCATAAGATGTCTAAGAGCACACATTCTGGGCACACTCTACAAATTTAAGGAAAATTCCTCAGCCCAGCATGCTCTTTTTTTTTTCTCTCCCTTTCTTCTTTCTTTCAAGAATAACAAAACTCTTATAAGACGTTTTTGATACATGTTTTGCTGGTAAGTCAGCCTAAGACAAGGTACTCTAACTCTCACCTAGAAATTGGGCAAGACGCCATCTAAATTAGTCTTCATCGGTTCCTCGATTGAACACTAATTTCCACAAGGGCTATGAGCTACAATCTAAGACCAAGGAGCTACGTTATGAGGATTCTCCGCCCAACCCCCCGTTTATATAGCCCTTGGCCACTGTAAGAGAATCCCCCTATCCGCCTTTAGCAGCCGGCCGGCCCTGTGGCCCGAGTCCTACTCGCTTGGGTTTGCCCTTGGCCTGACAACAATAAAATCCATGGAGATACTTTCCCACTTACCATTGGGAATCTCTAAAGGATGTAAGAGTCCTCCTGCTTTCAGGCGCTCTGCTTTATTAACTTGACATTTTTGGCAATGCAAGACATAGTCTTGAACATACCCATGCAAACCTAGCCAGTAAAACTGTCGTCTTACGAGTGCATAGGTTTTCTTAATTCCCGGGTGCCCTGCACTTGGACTATCGTGACATTCATAAAGAATTTGGCGCCAAATGTCCGCGTCCGTCGGTACACACACTCTCCCCTTGTGGAGTAGGTACCCATCATCTATGGAAAAATTCTTCCATCTCTGCAGTTCATCACTCGAAAGAGGAGAACTAGGTGTGGAGGAAACAAAACCACTATCAACATTGGAGTGAGAAGGATCCCTCTTTCTAACATAGCTCCACACCTTGGAGTATGCAGTATCATGCTCGCACTTACCTTTGAGAGATTCCAAAAACTCACTCCGCAATTCCGTGAAAAGGAGAGAGTTGATCTCTGGCATTCGGCTGAGAGCATCAGCCACTACATTGTACCGCCCTTTACGATATCGTAGCTTGGCGTCATACTCCTAAAGAATCTCAGCCCACCTGGCCTTGCGACCCTTCAAATCACTTTGTTGTGTAAACCACTTGATACTTTCATGGTCAAACACAATCTCGAACTGTGCACAATACAAATAATGTCGCCATGTCTTTAAAGCAGACACGATTGCATAGAGCTCGCGTTCGTAAGTAGAGTAATTCTGCTGTGTTGAATCCAGATTCTTGCTTTCAAATGCAATTGGCCTTCCCTCCTGCAGAAGGACTGCTCCAATCGCACGATTACTAGCATCCGTTTCCAAAACGAATGGCTTTAAGGGATCCACAATAGCCAAAACCGGAGCTGTGGCTAATGTGTCCATAAGTTTGTCAAAACTTTGATGTTGTTCTAATCCCCAATGAAACGCCTTGCCCTTGGCTTTCAGTTGATCTGTCATGGGAACAGCAATATGGGCATAGTTTTTAACGAATCGACGATAAAAACCTGAAAAGCCTGAAAAAATCTGGAGCTCTTCCAAATTTTTGGGAGAGGGCCACCTCCCAATGGCATCCACCTTGAATTGATCCATGTGTAACCCTGCAGCCGAAATAACATGCCCCAAGTAGTGAATTTCCTCCTTGAGGAAATCACATTTGGATTCCTTGGCATATAACTGATTTTGGCGTAACAAATGAAACACTTGTTTCAAATGTACTAAGTGCTCTTCCTCAGATGCACTATATACAAGAATGTCATCGAGGAAAACGATAACAAACTTTTCCAAGTATGGTCTCAAGACACTATCCATGAGTTTCATGAACGTAGCTGGAGCATTGGTTAGCCCAAAGGGCATTACCAAAAACTCATAATGTCCAAACCGTGTTCAGAACGCTGTTTTGGGTATATCCACAAGCCTGATGCGTACTTGATGATACCCAGATCTTAAATCAATCTTTGAAAATATACGAGCGTGGGTGAGCTTATCAAACAGCTCATCTACTCGTGGCAATGGGTACTTGTTCTTAACAGTAACCACATTTAATCCACGGTAATCTACACACATGCGCATACTACCATCCTTTTTCTTCACCAAGAGAATGGGAGAGGCCCATGGTGAAGAACTTGGTTGAATAAACCCTCTACTGAGATAGTCAGCAAGCTGTCGTTCCACCTCAGCAGCCTCCGAATGACTCATTCGGTAAGGCGGTTTACTCACTCGGTTACTGCCTGCAACCACGTCTATGCCATGTTGCACAGAACGTGTCAGCGGTAGCCCTGGTGGAAAATCATCTGGGAACACATCCTTGAATTCCCTTAAAAGTTCCTTCAATTCATTAGCAACATTTGCTTGTTTTGAATTAGTAGACATTCCTGGAAGAGGAGAGAGAGAAGAATGCGGCGTTGAGGAAGTTTTATTCAAAACTTTAGCATCATTAAAAACATCATCCACATTGGAAATAAAATGGCACAGTGAGTAACACAAAAAGAGTTCTTCTATTGCATCATCAGAAGCGAGCTTCATAAGCTTAGTTGTACAAATAAGTGGTGAGGAAGGTACATCATTCTCCCCCAACAACAACACGTGCACACCATTGGATTCGAACATTAGACTATTATGCTCATAGCTACGTCTAAGGGATGATCCTAAACTATGCAACCATTCACGACTAAGAACCACATCCGCCCTCTCCATATTCATGACTTGGAAATCCAAAGAGGTACGGTATCCTTGAATTTCCAGAGGTACATCTTTAACCTGAGTTTCCCATATCTCACCATCATGGCCGTTAATCATTGCTACCTTGTAGCGATGGGAACTCGGGGTTTGGGGCAATTTGAGTCGTTTCACCAATTTATAATCGATGAAATTGTGCGACGCACCATCGTCTACCAAGATCCGCACCCTGTGCCCTTGGATAGAACCATGCATACGCACCAACTCATGTGGTCCAAAAGTCTGCTGCCACATGGAGGCCGTGATACAACACTCATGCACCGCCTCGGTGTGTGTTACTTCCACATTAGCAAACTGGGAAGAGGATTCAAGAGGTAAAAGCTGCACCATGTGTACTGCTTTTTCCTTCCCCTTGTCTTGGGCAGCAGATTTCCCCTTGGGACAATCCTTTTTGCTATGTCCAGTTCCCAAACATTTAAAGCACAACTTTTCTTTTTTGGCTTTCTCAAACTCTTCCGTTGAGAGAGGACCCCTAGACCCCTTGGGCTTTTTAGAGGTCTCTGATGCAGTAGAGATATTTTTTCTTTTATGATGCACATGCTGTGGACCTGTGGAAATAGGTGTAGTGCCATGCACATGCGAAGTATGCAATGCCCGATCGTCGGGATCATCATGGATGTGAGCTTGCACTATTGCGTCCTCAAGTGTTTGTGGATCCTGGGTTTTATTGTGCTTCTTAAGCTCGGGAGTTAACCCACGGATGGACCCACGCACCTGCTGAAAGGTACCCATCCCTTCCAGTTTGAGGATCACATCCCGATAATGGAAAATATATTCCAATAATGTTTTATGCTGGCGCATAGAACATTCGTCCCAGGCGGTCCAATTTCTATCCTTCTCATTGGTAGGTAGAAATTCCTTCCTGAAGGCAGTCTCAAAAGATGCCCAAGTCTGTGGTAGCACGCCCTTCTCCTTGAGAGACATCCACCATTTGTAGGCCTTGCCGTCCAAAGTCAGACTTGTCTGCAACGCCTTGGCTGCATCCGGGGTACGTCTAAGGGCATGAATACCATCCCACTTACTGAGAAAAATATTCACGGTGTCCTTGTTTCGCTCACGCTCTTCTCCCCGAAAAATTGGTGGCTTTGTATTTTTCAACAAATCGTCCACCTCTTTTTGGGTCAGAGAGTGCAGCGGTCCCGGAGGAGGGCCTTGCCTAGCAGCCGGCCCTTGGCCTGGTGTGGAGCCGTGCTCCTGCATTGGCTGACTAGCAGGGCCCGTGGCTTGTTGCCGTATATGCAACTTAATCAAATCGGATAATGCTGTGACATTCTCATTTAATTGTGCAAAATTCATTTCAAGCACAGTCATGCGTGTTTGCAATGCACGGAAATCTTGCATGTCCAGCAACTCATACGCATCGTCTGTTGCCGTTGGGGCACAATTACTCTCCGTGAGAGGAACCGTCCGCGTGGCATCGACAGACGAAACGGGTGCAGACTGCTCAAAATCAAATGCATGATGCATATCTATGTCCGAATCCATGTTGTGGGCGTACTGTGCGAGAAAAGAAAGAAGAATATCTGAATTCCAACGAGATCATAGCCGTATGCGATAAGGAACCGTATAATTACGCCTTTGAGAAGAAAGAACGCCGACTTCGAAATCGAAGTTCAATCCAAGAACACTACCAGCTTGACAACAACGAGCAAAAATGCAGTGGATGATTCACTCGAAAGCACGAAGGAAATTCGAGTTGCCAATAGTCTGGTTTGCGTCGTATGCAATACACCAAATAAACTTGAAAGTTGCCGACAATTTGGGCAGCCGATGAGGAAGTTGAAAACACAAATCAATGTATAGTCCCTGCCAAGGTGGCTTGCATCATATGCAACTACCAAATTGGTTGAAGCTTGGTGAGCAATTTGCAGTTTGTCGAATCTTCAAAAGACTGTTTGGAGCAAGTTCGAACTTCAGAATTTTCTGCAATTAACAGAACTCAGAGGTGATGATGCCCATCGTATCGGAGAGGGACATCGGAGAGAAAAAACAAAGAAGCTGCACAGGCCTCGGATCCCTTAAGGTCCAATAGGGTTGTCCGAGTGGGAACGGGCAACCCTTAGGGGATTTTTTTAATAAAAAAATATGTCGACCTCTGTTCTGCAGCGCAGTTTGGCCGCCTGCGTGAGGGAAAAGGTCGCCCTAGCTCGCGATGTGGGCCGAGTTGGGGCCTGCTGCAGGGTCGTGAGTGGACCTCCTCTCCAAGGCGCTCCCAACGAGCCCAAGCTTGAGCGTTTTGGAGCCCGTCGACCCACAGCTTCGTCCCCGGCTTAGAGCTTCTGCACACGTTGCGGCCTTGGCCCTCTTCCTCCTCGACTTTGAGGTTGCATGCAACATGCAGCCAAGCAAAAAACGTGCCCAAGTTCTATGTTTAGCTCTGATGCCAGTGTAAACACCAAGGGACTGCCATGCCTGGTCCATCTGCCCAACCTCCCTTTAATAGGCTCCTAGCCACTTTTAGACCCCTTCCCACTGGCAGCCGGTCCTTGGCCGAGTCCTTGACGCCTTGGTTTGGCCCTTGGCCTGACAACTCGGATACAAGGCCAGTACAACCTTTTAAACACATTGGATTACCCAGCACGATCCATTGAGCTATTGTGAGAAACCCAATCATACCATATCCAAAAAACCATAGAGTGAGCCTTGTTACAGCCCGAACCACGACCTTCTATGTTCCCCATTAGAGATAGAAAGCATATTTTAATTATTTTGCAAAGTTTAAACCGAAAATGGTGTAAGCAACATCAGTGAATTATCCAACAGAAAAACCTTCATTTCAAACCGTTATATCAAAGCATACCATGCCCAAAGTGCCATTCAATATTAAAATCACACAGGGTACCTCTGTAGATTCGGCCAGTGACTTCTTGTTAGGAGCCATCACCAAAGGACTTGCAGAGATGAAGCCACTCACAATCTCAACAGTATTGAAAGAGACAGAAAGGAAACCCAATGCGGAGTGGAAGCTAAGTGAGCTTAGGCTCACCTTATATAGTATTGCCAAAGAAAGTCTACAGTCGCATTCAATTGGTCGTGGAGCCCTCTATGGGGCAGATGGAGAGGCTGGCTGGCAGCGCATTCGATTCCTCCCCCATCTGATGTCGGGCGGTGCTCTGTGCATGCAACCCAAAAACAGTAAGCGGCGCTACCTTTTGCCATTGAAGTTGATATGATGTGCTGTCACGCCTCATTATGCAATGAGATATTTGGTTAGAAAAATGAAGACCCTCAAAAAAGTCCAAGGCGCCCAAGAAGTCTTCTTTTCACACAATAATATCAAGGGGTGAAAGAAACCCCAGGTAGTTACCATGCATGAAGAGTCGCCAATCCTTTAGTAGGATACAGAGAGAGAGAGAGAGAGAGAGAGAGAGAGAGAGAGAGAGAGAGAGAGAGAGAGAGAGAGAGAGAGAGAGAGAGAGAGAGAGAGAGAGAGAGAGAGAGAGAGAGAGAGAGAGAGAGAGAAGGGTCAAAGTAAATCAGAGAGTTACAATGTAGTAGATATGATATCCAATCCGATCTAGTCTAGTGTTTAGACGAAGCCAGAGATAGGATGTGGTAGATCAAATCCCGTGGATACCAAGTATATATATATATATATATATATATATATATATATATATATATATATATATATATATATATATATATATATATATATATATATATATATAGATATAGATAGAGAGAGAGAGAGAGAGAGAGAGAGAGAGAGAGAGAGAGAGAGAGAGAGAGAGAGAGAGAGAGAGAGAGAGAGAGAGAGAGAGAAATAGAGAGATAGAGAGTGATATAGAGAGAGAAAGAGATAGGAAAATAGAGAGAGAGAGAGAGAGAGAGAGAGAAAGAGATAGGGAAATAGAGAGAGAGAGAGAGAGAGAGAGAGAGAGAGAGAGAGAGAGAGAGAGAGAGAGAGAGAGAGAGAGAGAGAGAGAGAGAGAGAGAGACATGGAGAGAGAGAGAGAGAGAGAGAGAGAGAGAGAGAGAGAGAGAGAGAGAGAGAGAGAGAGAGAGAGAGAGAGATAGATTTTATTATCGTCCTCGGAGGTCAAATATGACCTATGGGACCAAAGTTACATGTGATGTAGTATGTGTATGGCTGATGAGTGACTCTCGATGCTCCAAAATTGTAGTGATGAGAGTCGCAATTGAGAGCCCACACTTTGGCTGGGAGAGGAAAGTGTGTAGGTCTAAGTTATGGCTGAAAATGTGAGAGAAGCAAGTTCGGATGTGACCAAAAGCTGAGCACTCTAGTAGTGTGTGGTACTCAGACTCTTGAACTTGCAATGAGCATAATGTGCACAGTCGATTTGACTCTTCTCCATTGCCCCAACGTCCTATCTCGCATCGAAGGAAATGGGAGCTAAGCCGAATCGCTGCGATAGTGCGTATCGCGAACAAGGGAATAGGCTCAAGCATGTAAGTGTGAGTACGGTTTCCTCTCTTAGCGAAGAACATGGTTTTGTAGTTGGGGGTGATATGGGTGGTGTAATGTATGAAGCGTGACCCACCGGATTTCTCCCAAGCCGTAATACATTGGCGTTGTAGAAAAGCTTCATTCACTTGAGAGTCAATTGAAGCATCATGTAGCAAGTGTAATGCATCCCACCTCCCAAACCACTTCTTTATGTCTTGCATCCATCCCGTGCTCAAGATCTTGCTTTTATGCGTCTTTTGAACTTTTTTGCTTGCTTCCCATGCAATTGTAGGAAGTCGATGTGAGGGGTTTTGACACATCTTTATCATGTACTCCACAACCCTTTCCATGCCCATAACCTCAATTGGAAGAGATCCCGACTCAAGAAGTAGGAGCATATATGGTGTTTGTGTCTTAACTTGGAGAAAGTTTGTAAGAAAACGCTTTTGGACATTCTCAAACTCTTTCCAAGTAGACTTTGAGATGCTCCCGCCCCACACTTCAACTCCATAAAGAAGAACCGGTGTCACCAATGCATCAAAAAGATACTTCTTGAGAACCCAACACTTGATGTTTCCCGCATTACACATGTTCTCAAATGCATAATATGCTCTCTTTCCCGCTTCCAAATGACGCATAGCACATTCATGCCACTTGTGATTGGATGGAACCTCAAGGCCAAGGTACTTAAAGCTCTCAACAACTTCAAGTGTCTCATTGTTGTACACAATGCATGGCTTCTCCTTATGTTGGTTTTCACAAGCATAACCTTTGTTTTGGATTCATTTACAATCAGCCCACTATGCAAGCAAAAGTTCTCAAGGACAACCATAAGCTTTTGTGCATCTTCTAAAGTGTGTGCTAGAAGCACTACATCATCTGCATACAACAAAAGCATGATTACCGCATTGCAAATAGTGACCTCTTCAATGCCTTCTTCTTGCATAAAGTCAAGTACCATTTGTTCCAATTGATCGATGCATAGACCAAAGAGAGTTGGTGACAATGGACATCCTTGTTTAACCCCAATAGTGCTTACAAAAATTTCTGAAATTTCTCTTCCCATGCGCAATTGACAAATCATCTTCTCATAGATTCGAGAAACCGCAAGCATAAACTCACTTGGCACTTGGAGTTCTTCCATCCTTCTCCACAAATTGTTACGTGGAATCATATCAAAGGCTTTCTTAAAGTCCACAAAACAACAATCCAATCGCTTACCTTTCAACCAACTTTCCTCCATGAGAACATGAAGAGTGACAAGATGATCAATGGTGCTATGCCATCGACGAAAACCCGCTTGTCCCTTTGCACGCTTGCCATTCTCTTCAGGCCAATCACTCAATTTCATCTCCATTATGCACCCAAACAACTTTGCCATAAAAGACCCAATCATTATAGTCTGGTAGTTGCTTACATTCTTTACATCCCCTCCTTTATGCAAAGGCTTAACCCAATTAGTACTCCAATCATAAGGCATACCATGTTGAAGTGCAAGGTTGAACATATCACACATCCACTCATGGGTAAAATCTCCCGTCCATTTGATCATCTCCGGTTTGATACCTTGAAGATCTCCCACTTTGCGAGTGGCCAAATTTTCAAGCCCACCGTATACATCCTCAATAGTAAAAAAAGAGGGCATACATGGGAGTGAACCATAAAATGGCATTTTTTCAGCATTTTCTTGCTCATATAATTGCCTACAATGTGTGTACATATCCACTAGACTCAAGTTACCAAAATTCTCAACCCGCTTGTCCCTCAAGTTTCTTCAAAATCTTCCACATACATGTGCCTTTTCTTGGACTTGAAATTCTTGTTGCTTTACTTCCCATCTTCTTCTCTTCTTTTGAATCAATGCCTTGTATGTATGAAAATGACTTTGATAGTTGTCTTTGTCCATAGCTGCATCAAGATTTATCAAGGACTTTCGAGCATCTTGACATTCTTTATCAAACCACCTTTTGTGTGATCTATCTTTCTTGATACCATGGAGATGCTTTATGGCAAAGCATTCTTCTGCACAAGAACAAATAGCTTTCTTGAAAGGTTCCCATTTAGTTTCCAATGGTGCATCACATTGAAGCTTTGTCATCCATAATTTTTGCTCAACCATTTCAATGTACATTGGTGCCCGTTTGAAATCCATACATAGTGATAACTTTTCTTTCCTTTGGTTGAGATTATCATGCTTAGTTGCTTCTCCACATGAAAGGTCAATACATAAGGTGCGATGGTCGGATTCCGGGGTCCATTGACCAAACATAAAACTCTTTATGTGATACATGATGGCTTCACAGACTAGCATATAGTCAATCACACTATCCCCATTATGTCTCCTACATGTAAATCCATTGGTTCCACTCCATAAAGATACACCATTGGCAATGAGCATACCCGTGCTATTACACATGTGTAAAAGTAACTTTCCATAGTGATCCGGCTCTTTCTCATCCATTGAAGTACGATCATACAAGTGAACTTCCTCCAACTCCCTTGAAATGTATGGAATATCAAATTGTTGAGTATCATGTTGCAATGTTTTTGTGCGAGCATTCATATCCCCAAATACAATAACATCACCTTCACCTTTGAAATAAGCAATGTCCTCTTCTAAATCAGAAAATGGCTGATCTCTATCCATGCAAGCATAAAAGGGAGAATCATGATGAGGAATGTAGCAATCGGCTACAAAAATGGGTGCTCTTTTTGGTGTCATAATTTTCAACCATACATAACGTTTGTACTTGTCATCTTTTACAATTGATACAAAATATTCCAATCCTTTTTTAACCATACATGCTACCCCTCCTTGTCCTCTTCGTTGCTTGAGATTCTTTGACCACATCAATGAATGTACATTGTAATCCTCCAAGCCGTTAATCCTTTGTGTATCATGCTTCCAAGTTTCAACAAGAAGTACAACATCGGCTTTGCTTGTTACTTCATCAATGCCAACCGCCACATTCCATGGGTATCCATTACAATTCCAAAAGCATATTTTCAATTGTAACTCGGTCTCATAGGTCACGCATCCCTATTTGCTTGAGGGACTTGCCTCCTCCTTGGGCACATTTTCTTCATCAGAGATCTCCTTGTTTTTATTATTCTTTTCCTCATATGCCTTGCGACGCATATTTTGTTGCTTAATAGTGCGATCTTCACATACAAAACATTTTATATCCCTCAAATAGATCCAACTATTATCAAGGATAATCTTTCGCTTGGTCTCATTCGGCATGGTGCATACAATTTGCCGTTCTCCCTAGCGAGGAGCTCCTTGCTTCCCCACTCTATGTGCTCCATGCATAGACCATAACTCCGGACATGTCAAAGTGGGTTTTGAAGAAATCTTCAATAACAATGGCAAGAGAAGGAGGTGTCTCTAACTTCTCTTCGGGAATTCCACGAATAACAATGTTCTTGGAACGTCGCTCCCGTTCCTTCAACTCCTCCACATCCACATCCTCAACATTCTTTGTTTGAACCATAGCTTGCATGAGTGAGGAATTAGAAACCACATTACTACCACATACATCAGCCCAAGACTTGTTTGTGCATACATTTTTCATGTCGCATACATCCCGGCTCATAGTGTCAAATTTCTCCTCTTTCAATACATGGTCATGCTCTACTTTTCTCATCCGCTCCTTCAAAGCATTCAAGTCCACAAGAGAGCGTTTACATTCCTTGACTTCAAAGCATTCAAGTCCACAAGAGAGAGAGAGAGAGAGAGAGAGAGAGAGAGAGAGAGAGAGAGTGATATATATAGAGAGAGAAAGAGATAGGGAAATAGAGAGAGAGAGAGAGAGGAAAATAGAGAAATAGAGAGAGAGAGAGATAGGAAAATAGAGAGCGAGAGCGAGATCGAGAGAGAGAAATAGAAAGAGAGATAACGAGAGCAAGATCGAGAGAGAGAAAGAGAGATAGGGTACGGGGGGAGAGAGAGAGAGAGAGAGAGAGAGAGAGAGAGAGAGAGAGAGAGAGAGAGAGAGAGAGAGAGAGGAAAATAGAGAGAGAGAGAGAGGATGAGAGAGAAAGAGAAAGAGAGATAGCGAGAGCGAAATCGAGAGAGAGAGAAAGAGATTTGGATTTGCACTATTCTGCCTTGCTTCGAAAGACAATTTATGAAGGCCACCATCGTTATCTTCCAGATGGCCATCACTTGCCCGAAGGTCAGCTTGGTCGTGTCGAATGTCGTCCTATGCATGTACAAGAGTGGTGTCGCTGATCGGAGCAACATGAGGGGAAACCTATTCCAAGAATGAAATGTTTGTCCATTCTCCATACGTTGCCGTACTGGGGTGATCTACTAATTAACCATTTGCTGGATCCATTGCATATTTTCAAGAATGTGGGAGAGCTCCTCTGGAAGACAATCATGGGAGTGAAACACAATCAAGCTTCACGAGATGATTTGTAGTCAGTTGGAAAGATGCCAGAGCTGTGGCCTTTCACCAATGCAGCTGGCCAAAGAAAGCTTCCAAGAGCGCCATGGGTATTGCTAAAAAGTGAGGAACGACAAGTCAAAAGGGTGATTTCAGAGTTCAAGACGCCAACAGGATGCATGCGATGGCTCAAGACAGCATTCACCCGTGACGATCAACTGTCAGGACTGAAATCGTACGACTGGCATAAGTTCTTGCAATTTATTCTTCCAATTGCGATCAAGGGGTGTTTAACGAAGGAAGTGCGGTCTTGCATATACAACATTTTAGAGCTAGTGCGGTGGATCTCTTACAAGGAGATACAAGAGGAATCCATTGCAATCGCAAGGGCTAACTCCATTGAGGCAGTTCGCATGATTGAGTAGTATCTACCCACAAGCTGCCTAACTATCCAAATGCACTTGCTCGTCCATGTAGTAGATGAGGTTGCAGTGGCAGGTACAGTCCACAGCCGTTGGATGTTCTTTCTAGAGCGGTTCATGAAAACACTTAAGGGTTTTGTTCACCAAAAAGCGCGTCTAGAGGGGAGCATGGCAGAAGGATGGCTGGTGCAAGAGTCTCTTGTCTTGACGATTTAATTTCTATCCGTTTCTGACCCAGAAATGCCTCGACTATGGAGCGATAAGGAGGATGCAAGATTGGTGGGAGAGGAGCCACAGGGGCAAGGGGTGCTGAAGAAAATGAAAGACACCATGCGAGAAAAGATCATGAAGTTCTGTATACTAAATTCAGAGCCGATGCGAAAATGGCTTGAAAGATACGAAGAAGAGAAAGAGAGACGCAATAGGGAGCGACACGACTTCAGGCAAAGCCGAATGACTAGAGGCTTACCCTTGCCAGACTATCTCGCTCCTCTACCTGAATTCCCTACAATGGCATGGTTGGACAAGACAATGAGAGCAGCTCGACAGATCGGAGAACCCATATCTCTAGAAGAGGAAGAGCTGGCTATTGGATGTGACTGGAGGTATCATACATACATGACACTGTGGTCGCATGGAAAGCATTTCAGAACACAACAAATTGACAGCAGAAGACACACGTTTGACAGTGGGGTAATGGTTAGTTTCATGCAAAAGAGCAGGGCCAGTGCCAGAGACACAAATGAGAGCACTAGCAACCTGGATTACTATGGTCTGGTGTCAGATATCTTGAAAGTCAGCTTCAAGCGGTTTGAGATGTTTTTGTTGGATATGAAGTGGTTCAAGGTGATTACTTCTGGTCGCAATGCAGCGGTACGCAGAGATGGAAACAAGCTTGTGCAGATAGATTCTACAAAGGTTTGGACAGATGGAAGCGACACGTTTGCTCTCCCCGAACATTACGAGCAAGTGGTCTTCGTACCGGACCCTCGAGAGAGACAATGGTGGTTTGTGGTTCAGGTTGCTCCAAGAAATAAACAAGTATTTGAAGGGCAAGAGCTCATGGAGGAAAGTCGGCCAGACGACACAGATACTACTGTGACATTAGATGAGATGGACGAAGGTATGGCAGAGGAAGATGATAGATATACGAGGGATGATGCAAACACGGCAGATATGACACTTGTAGATGAAGATGTAATGGATGAAGACAAATCTGTCAGAACGAGTTGGGGCAGAGTTATGTCTGCAATTAGAGATAGATGATGATACAGTGCAAGATCTTATCGATGATGCCTCACTAGTCGAGGCCTGTAAGTGTTTGTGTGAAGACATTGATTTAAAATTAAGCTTAAAGTTAATTTAAACAAAGGTGTTCTGACGCTTTCTTTTATTTTCTTTGTGCAGGACTTTAGAATGGAAGACCAGTATCTAGATCCCGCTTCTATGAGTGCAGATGCATTTATGGGTTTCGTCACATGGATGACGCCCATTCAGATGGCAGATGCGTCTCAGTACTGGGTAGCCAGAGGCACGGGTACCACGCCTCCGGGCTTCACACCCGAGGGTTCGACGTCTATGGGGGAGACACCTATGGGGGGGACGCCTATGGGGAGGGGGACACCTATGGGTACGACGCCTACGAAGTCTCCCATCACGGACGCTTTGACACCCAGAGGTACGGCAGAGATGGGTACGTCCTCATCTCTGCAGCACAGGCGTACTCGCCGATCTCGGCGATCGTCAGGTGGAGGTGGTGGTTGCTGTGGAGGAGGGTCCATAGATGCTTCTACCCCTCCTCGATCACGACCCCCGTCCTACCCAGGCACACCTCTCGACACACCTCTTAGCACACCTTGAACACCTTGGGGGGCACACGATCCTAGTGCCTCCAAGGTCTATACTGTATGGGCAGATGGTTCTGTTGACATGGATAGAGTTGGGACAGAGATGAGACAACGGTTCGCTAGCTTGCGGAGCTACAGTTTTCGACCAGCATTCTAACGCCTTGGCTTGAGCAGGATTGCAACAAAATCAATTATATAGTGGAGACCATCATGAGAGAGTATCAGCCTGCTCCGGGTTTAGAGGATCTTCCAAGGAGGTGGATCAAGGGTGTTGCACGGAACACCGTGGAACATCGTCGAGATGCAGCTCGTTGGGCTTTCAAGACCGGCTCGCCGAAGCCTTCGGGCATCTCACACGAGACGTGGCAGCACATCAAGGAGGATGAGCAAACATCGAGCACGCGTTTCAGACAGCAACGTCAGACCGTGGAGGTACGACAGATGACCAGGGACACATCTCATCTTGGCAACGGAGGCTTCGACACCTTTCGCTATGAGTTTGTGAGTTTCCAATCCAATCCTAGCTATGGAGTTTTTTTTAAAACACGATGAATCATGTATTCTTAATTACTTTGGTTTTTGTATAAACGCAGAATCTTCCAATGCATCAAGCCTCGACACGCCAGGAGAAGACAGATGGATATCGGAGAGGCATTTATGAAGTATTGAATGAACTTGCTTCCACCACAGGAGAACCTGTAGACTAGGAGGCCTTAGAGTCTCTCTGATCAATTGAGGTGAGACGTTAATATATGTGAGTTGATTTAATTAAATAAGTATATGTGAAGTAATATCAATACTATTTTTTTGACTTGTCCTATGTGTAGGTTGTGACGCGGAGTCATCAATGGATTTCTATATATGTTTTGTGAGACACAGACACGCTTTTGTGTCTCTTTTTTGTATAGACATGGTTATGGTTATTGTTCAGACATGGTTATGGTTATTGTTTTCTTTATGGTTATGGTTATTGTTCTTGTATAGACATGGTTATGGTTATTGTTTTGTTTATGGTTATGTTTAACTTTATGGCTATGGTTATGGTTATTGTTTTGTTTATGGTTATGGTTTTAATTTGGTTATGGTTTTGGACAAAGTTCGTTTCATTTCTTTCATTTGCCTTAAATCTCATGTGAGATCCTACATGGATATCATGTAGGAGGTGTATACATATGGTTTTTTGTAAAAAAAAATTATGTAAAAATGAAGGGAACTCTGTCGAAATTTCTACGGGAGCACGGTTGATTTTGGTGCTGCTCGCTTTCTTGGGCAGAGGATAGGCAGTCTGGCTGTGGCTGTGTCCATCTTTTCACTGGGCACAGACCAGGTTGCCTGTCCTCTGTCCAAGAATTTTTTTTTTGATATGGTCGTCGAAATACGCGTCGATAGGGACGTCAAAATACACGTCGAAACCAATGCCTTTCGACCCAGATATCGACGCGTATTTTGACGTTTTTACATGGACGAGTATTTTGACGCACTTTTCGACGGATGGCGTCGAAATCTGCGTCGAAGGCACCTTTTTTTGTTGTAGTGGAACTTGTGTATCCAAAATCATCTTTGCCAATACTTATGGCGAATGTGATGTTCCTAGCACAAATTGAAGAGGAGTGTAAATAGTTGCAAAAAGGAACTAAATACTTGCTATTGCAATCATTTGCAAGTTTTGCTGAAACGTTTGACCCATAACAGAAGGTGAAACAGAAGTCACTTCTAGGTGCAAATAATGAAACTTTTTTTTAACAACGCAACGCCTTGCTATATGTATAAACAACCATCTGTAATGTTATTTAGCAGTGCAGCTTGTACTTGAACAAGCCATCCTAAGTATCCGACAATTTTTGGCCACAGAAATTGCTCCTGATACGTTGTGCTAAAAATGGTCTAGAAAACAGATTTGACCAGTACCTAGGGACTTTGTCGTGACATATACTTGAAATAGGGGGCGTCAGTGCCAGTCCCAGAGACTCATATTCTCCACATGTGGAATATCTCATGTAAGAATGTCTGAAAAAAGAACATCCTTCAAGTACAAAATGTACTTGTGAGTGGAGATATTGCAAACACTCTACGATGGGAGTGAGAGGGACCCTCATTAGCCTTGCTCCACACTGACTAAACCGAACTCCCCAAGTTCCTAGACCATGTTGTATCCCATGTGACAACATGTTCCAAATAAACCCGACAAGTGGGGTTGTAACTGCACAATGCAAAAACTTATTTTGGACACCACATCCCAAATTGATTGGCTCTTAAATGACCGTTTCATTGCTCTGAAGAGCAAACATAGTTTATGCATTCTACGTAGAAAAGAAAACCAAAAAACAAAAAACATTATAGATGCGTACCTGTAGGTGAAACATAGTGTTCACTTATCCGCCGAAGTGAAAGGTGTTACCATATACATGTGGTAGTGATGTGTGTGAACACACTACGACCGCCGGGGCATTTTTTCCCTCTTTAGGAGGTTTTTTCCCCCGTGCATTGTATATACGTCCATCACTCTAGGGCTATCTATCTTTCCATTGCACACTAAGTAGCACACTCTCTATTGTGTGCCTTGAGCTTACTTCGTCTTCTCCAAGCTGTGTGTGTTTCTCTGCAACCCTAATTCCAACAATTGGTATCAGAGCAGGTCACGTCCTCCCAGGCTTAGTCGCCAGCTGCTCCAGCACACGTCTGCTCACTTTCTCCGATTTTAGTGAGCTTTGGCAAGCATTCGCAGGTCGACAAAAATTTTGAGAAGACTCGAAGAGCTGGGTCTGCTCATAATTTTGATTTGGGCTCATTTCGGCCTCCGTTTCCACTACAGGCAGTACTGCACAGGCTATTTCGTCATTTTGTGCAGAATTTCTGTCAGTGCCGTTTTCTGCATAACAGGTGCCTTATAGTCTTCTACGGTTTGTTCTATATAGCACAGGTTGTTCCCGCTCCGTTCTCCTATTTTTGGGCAGTTTTCACATCAGGTGCAGCATTTACCATGGCTGACAACAACAACAACACAGATGTGTTCAAGATGTTTGTTGCTGAGGACAGGTTGGATGGGGACAACTACCCTATGTGGGCTTATATGATGCAACATGTTCTTGTATCAAAGGGTGTCTAGAACATTGTGCAGGGCATTGATGTACGTTCTGGTTCTGAGGATGTAGGTGATGTTGAGGATGTTGCAGGTCTTGCTGCAAGGATTGCAGCTGTTAGAGTTGTTTTGCCTACGGCAGAACAAGCTCGTTGGGATGTTAAGGATGCGCAAGCTCATGCATTGATTGCGTTGTCTGTGAAGCACACCATTGTTCCTCACATCTGTTCAGCAAAATCTGCAAAACAGGCTTGGGATATTTTAGCAGGTCTTTATGCAAGCCGCAATGAGGCTAAAATTGCTTTGCTGCGTAAAGAGCTGGAATCGAAGATTATGCATGAGGAAGATGATATGGACACTTTCCTTGCTAGTATCAAGGATATCAATGAGCAACTTATTTCTGCAGGTGAAGTTATTCCAGACAGTTCCCTTGTGCAGACTGTTCTTGATGCCTTACCAGATTCTTACCAGACTTTTGCTAGTACTTGGAGACTTATGACCCAAGGAAATCCAGAAGTTGTCAAGTTTTATGCACATTGTTGTTGCAAGAGTCACTGTCCAGAAAAAACAGGACTACACAACGTGCGGTTGAACAGGCTTTTATTGCTTCTCAAAGAAAGGGTGGTAACAGCAATGCAGCCACTTCTTATGGTTCTACTGCGAGTGGCAAAAATTATGTTCCTAATGCTTCTGCTGGCAGCAATTCGTCTGGAAATTTTGGTGATAAGGGCAAAAAGAAGATGCGTTGCCATTATTGTAAAGACAATGATCACTTGATCAAGTCGTGTCCTAAGTTGAAGGCCAAAGAGGCTAAGAAGAAAGAGGGTGGTTCCACTGCAAATGCTGGTTCCACTACAAATGCAGCCATTGTTGAGTCTTCTGTGAAAGGAGACTATGTTGCTGATGTTGATGCAGAATGGGCTTTTAACGCAGAGTGCACTTACAATCCTGTTGTCCATGATGCATGCTTGTCAGTTGCTGCAGATTCACATGTGTGGTATTTCGATAGTGGTGCTACAAAGCACATTACCTCACATCGTGAATTGTTTACCTCTCTCGAGTCAGTCCCTCATGGGAATTCAGTCACTTGTGCCAACAATGCCTCTTATCCAGTTCAGGGAGTTGGAAAGATTGTGCTCACTGCTGCTAATGGCAGTTACTTCACACTTGTTGATGCACTTTATGTACCTGGGATCAAGGAGAATCTCTTATCTGTATCCACACTTGCTAGACTTGGACTTGTAGTCAAATTTGTGGATGACAGATGTACAGTTCATGATCTCAGTTTTGGTGATGAAATTGTTGCATCTGGGCTTTTGTGCCGTGGGCTGTATACGCTCACTTTGTATGACAAGTGTGGATAAAATTTTGCAAATGTTGTTGCAGATTCAAGGGCTATTTCAGATGCAAAACTTTGGCATGCACGTTTTGGTCATCTGAATTTTGCCAGTTTGCTGCGCTTGCAAAAATCTGATATGGTTGCTTCTTTGCCACCTCTTGAAGCACCTGTCAAACATGTTTGTGAAGGTTGTATTTTGGGTAAGATGCAGCATTCTAAGTTTCCAAAGGATGGTTCAGTTCGGGCCACATACAGGTTGCAGCTTGTGCATAGTGATGTTTGTGGGCCCATGCAAACTCCGTCCTTGGGCAATTACCTGTACTTCGCGACTTTCATTGATGATTACTCCAGGCATGCATGGGTATTTCTGCTTAAAGCGAAGTCCGAAGTTTTTATGTGCTTTAAACAATTTCTGGCTATGGCTAAAAATGTCTCGAAATGTACTATGGGCACCCTCCGTTCCGATCGAGGGAGGGAGTATATGTCTCATGAATTTAATGCATTTCTGGCTAGTCGTGGGATAAAACACCAATGTACAGTGCCTTATACGCCTCAGCAAAATGGTGTTGCTGAGAGGAAAAACAGGTCACTGACGGAAATGGCACGATGTATGGTCAAAAGTCAAGCTTTACCACATTCTTTTTGGCTTGAGGCCATCATGTGTGCCACTTATATACTTAACAGGTGTCGTACGAAAGCTTTGCAGTCTATTACTCCATATGAAGCATGGCATGATAGAAAGCCTTCTATTGAGCACATGCGTGTTTTTGGCTGTTTGGCATATGCTTTGGTGCCACAAGTGCAGCGCAGAAAATTGGATGATAAGGCTGTCAAATGTATTTTTGCTGATTATAGTGCTGAAAGCAAAGGTTACAGGTTGTATCATCCGCAAACAAAATGTATTCTGGTTTCACGGGTTGTAGTGTTTGTGGAAGATTCTGTTCAGCCCTTGTTGTCATGTACTAGAGACAGTAATGTAAGCTCACAGGACATTTATGACACTTTGTTGCCTCTTTTCAGTGGTGGAAATACGAATGTAAGTTCCAATGAGGCAAATGTAAAGCCTATGGGGGTTTCTGAAAATGTTCTAGATCAGCCTATTACTGATGTAGATGTACATGATGTACTTGATGAGGAAAGGGCTGAAAATGAGTAGGCTAGAGGTATGCCAAAATGGCTGGTGCACACTTTGCGGGACAGTAAATTGGATGCACCTTTGTCTAGTCGTACTTGTTCAGGCTCTCGCCATGCATCTTATGCATCAGATTGTGATGCTTTGGCTGTGTCTAGCTTACATGATGTTGAGGAGCCTCTAAATTTTGATGAAGCACAAAATTCAGAAAATTGGATGGCTGCCATGCAATCAGAATATGATGCACTTATAGAAAATGACACATGGACTTTATGTGATTTGCCTCCTGGAAAAAAGGCCATTGGTACGAAGTGGGTTTACAAGTTGAAACGCAAGCCGGATGGTGAGATTGATCGCCATAAGGCTTGACTTGTTGCAAAGGGTTATGCAGAGCAAAAAGGCATAGATTATGAAGAGACTTTTGCTCCCACTTGTCGTATGACTACTGTGTTTTCTATGTGCATTGGCAGCTCATTTTGGTTGGGATGTACATCAACCAGACATTGTTACTGCTTTCTTGAATGGTGACATATTTGAGGAAGTTTATGTAACGCAGCCTCGCGGTTTTGTCATAAAAGGACAGGAGGACAAGGTGTGCAAATGTAACAAGGCTTTGTATGGGTTGAAGCAATCTCCTCTTGCTTGGTATGAGAAAGCTGACACTCATTTGGTCAAACAAGGCTTTCGTAACAGTCCAACAGAAAGCACATTGTATGTAAAGCGTGAGGGTGATGTACTTCTCATTGTGGTTCTTTATGTTGTGATTTGCTGATCACTAGACTAAATGAGAGACATATTTCTGAATTTAAGGCTGATTTGAATGCTACTTTCAAGATGAAAGATTTGGGGCTGTTGCATCATTATTTGGGTATACAGTTTAAGCAGTGTGATGGTGGTATTTCCTTGTGTCAGAAAAGTTACATAGAGACATTGCTATGTAAGTTTGGACTTGAGGATTGCAAACCTATTGCCACTCCCATGGAAACAGGTTTGAAGTTGAGTCTACATGATGCTCGTGATCCTGCTGATGTCACTCTTTACCAAACTGCTGTTGGCTGCCTCATTTATGTATGCAACACGAGGCCGGATATTCAGTTTGCAGTCTCACAGGTCAACAGATTTATGCATAGCCCAGGGTCTAAGCATTGGCAGGCTGTCAGGAGAATTTTCCGCTACCTTAGTGGCACTTTACATCTTGGCTTGTTTTATCCCAAGGGGGGATCATTGCCGCCAGAATTACATGCTTTTTCGGACTCAGATTGGGCTGGTTGTTTTGACACGCGAGTGTCCACAAGTGGTTTTTGTTTCATGCTTGGCAGTTCATGCATATCATGGTTGAGCAAGAAGCAACCTACTGTGGCCACTTCAAGCTGTGAGGCTCAATAGAGAGCAGTCCTCACAGCTACGGTTGAGTGTGTATGGCTCAGACGCCTTATGGCTGATTTGGGTGTTGGATAGGACACTGCCAACACTATCTACACTGACAGTCAGAGCACATTGGCAATTGCGAGGAACCCAGTTTTTCATGCTCACACAAAGCACATTGAGGTGCATTACCACTATGTCAGGGAGAGGATCTCAGCAGGAGAGATCAGCTTGGCTTATGTGCCAACACAGGACAACCTTGCAGATCTTTTCACAAAGGCATTGTCTCGTGAGAAGCTTGAAGCTTTCCGCAAAGCTTTGGGCTTACTCCCCTTTGTGGACTGATCCTGTCCTCAGGGCATGGCACTTCCCTTTACTCATGTGCCAGCTCTCGTTCACCGCATCACTCTAGGGGGGATTTGTTACCATATACATGTGGTAGTGATGTGTGTGAACACACTAGGACCGCCGGGGCATTTTTTCCCTTTTTAGGAGGTTTTTTTTCCCGTGCATTGTATATACGCCCATCACTCTAGGGCTATCTATCTTTCCATTGCACACTAAGTAGCACACTCTCTATTGTGTGCCTTGAGCTTCCTTCGTCTTCTCCAAGCTGTGTGTGTTTCTCTGCAACCCTAATTCCAACAAAAGGCACCTACCCAAATTTCTCGCCTGCAACGGCCTAGGAACACTAATTAAAAATTAGTGAAATGCAAGTAGTATTTCACATATAACCATGGGTGCTGCCTTTGTAATCCAGACCCTTTGGTTAAAATCAATCAACATTGGCAAACCCCTTGTTTAAACCTTGCAGAAAACTGCTTAACTAGCAATCGACCCTTGGCATAGCCTTTGGCCAATGTCTGTGGACTTCTTTCCTTGAAAGTACAAGTGTGATGGGTCCAAGAATTGACCAGCAACACTTTAAGAAGTGATTGAGTAATCACAAGATTGGCCTTACCCTACAACTATATGCAGATATACACTCCTAGTGCTATAGATGACAGGAAAAGATCCACTCAAGGTTGAATCGTAATCACCACTGGATCTGCTCTAGACCCAAAAATCCATATTCTTGGGTTGTTGTGAGCAGCCGTGCTGTAAAAAATGCTTGCTCTATCTATACACCTTAGTAGAGAGAAACCTTGGCGAGTGTAAGTTCATCAAAACTCAACTCAATCTTTGCACCAAAACATGTAGTCCTTACAAAATACCCAAAAACATATGTAATGGCAAGACCCTTGCTTGGTGATTAACATTGATGGGGAGTCCACTAAGTGAATCTGTTCAAGCTGGAGAGCAATCACCCAAGAAATGCCAACAGTTGGGTCTTACCCTAGAGCTGACAATGGCTCTTAGCTAGTCTGTGTGGCTCTTAGCCCGTATGTCAATTAGTGTTCAATTGACGAATCGATGAAGACTAATTTGGATGGTGTCTTGGCCAATTGCTAGTTGAGAGTTAGAGCAGCTTGGCTCAGGCTGATTCTCAAGCAAAACATATATCAAAATCTTCTTAGAAAGTTTTTAGTATTCTTCGGGAGAAGTAAGAGAGAGAGAGAAAGAGAGCATGCTGGGGTGAGGAACTTTCCCTAAATAACTATGACGTGTATATTTGATTGCCATGCTCGTGTGCATCTTATGCCTTACATGTAGCTTATCCTATAAGCATGCAATAGTTTTCTTCTATGACTCCTTCATCGAGAAAAGTAACAGAAAAACACAAACAAGTCATAGATTGACCCACCTATCATGTATGTGGTTGTGATGACACCAGTGTGACTTAATGATAGCACTTTGCCTTTGAATGAAGTCCAAGTTTTAGGGTCTTTTTAGTGTTGTTGTGTTTGGACAAAGTGTTGGGTGTTATAGCGGAAGCATAAACCAAAAAGTGATAAGGTTCATTTCTCCTGGCTAGCATGCCTTGCATGTAGAGTGGTAAGCCCTTGGCGAGAATAACGGCCTCAAACGTTAGAGCCAAAACCATAGTGCCTTGCACAATCTATATTGGTAGGGATGTTGTGAGGTGATATTCCCTATGTTACCAGTTTCTCCAAACTTGTGTGGAAATGCCCCTTGATTCCAAGTCAATATTGGACAGTATCTTGGCATAAGTGAGAAGCCTTGCTTCGTATGAAATTGTCAAAGCACTTTGGTTTGCACAAAAATAGGAATTTCCAAGCAAAGATGTAAACATGGAAAAGTAAATAAACTTAAAATTGGCTATCCTGGTCGTTGCGGTAACCAGTGGTCCTGAGATGTGGAAGGAAAAAAATAATTTCGAACCAGCTCATAGCCATATCTGTTGTGCAAGAGATTTTTGCAAAAGAGTTATTGTTTATGCATATACACCCTTCTGTATCATATACATCAGTCTTGTACGTAATGAGACAACTTGCAAGCATATTGCCAA
Source organism: Adiantum capillus-veneris (assembly GCF_014529385.1). Classification (NCBI taxonomy): domain Eukaryota; kingdom Viridiplantae; phylum Streptophyta; class Polypodiopsida; order Polypodiales; family Pteridaceae; genus Adiantum; species Adiantum capillus-veneris. The sequence goes on from NC_140960.1 coordinate 114,258,701, forward strand.
ATCCTTCCCAAGTGTCTATGCTGATAGCATATGCCAAAAGTGGGAAGGCTCAATGAAAAATGCAGAAATGGAAGCCTTGCTTCACATAAGGAAGGATTAGTTAGCCAACAGATGCTGTTGTCGATGTACAGATATCATGGTAAACAAAAATTGACCTTGTCAATGGAAATTGGCTAGTGTTGTGTGGCTAGCATCTTTGCCGGTTTCTAAAAACAGTGACAAGAAGTTGGTCATGCCGAGCCCAATGCACCCTTCATCAAGTCGAGCCACATGGTGTGCTGATCTCCTTGAGAGTCCATTGGCACAAAAAATGAACTACTGATCATCCGTGCAGCAGATCAGTGCGGTAGGTACCCAAGCCATGCTTGAGTTGATTTCGCAAGTTAAGCATTGAGGTGATTTCAACAATGAATGCCAAGAGCACCATACTAGGCACATACCTTACTGGGTGTGGAGATACCTCAACTACCACTTATCACTTGAGGAGTTAATACAAGCCCTGCTTGTAAAAGACAATCAACTCGTGCTTGTTACATGCCAATGAACCATAATAAAAAACAATTGATTGCATAACTAATTCAAAAAGTAATGCCAAAACGTAGGCAGATTTACCTGGAATCATGTCAAAAATCTGTGAAGGTAGCACAGTACTGGAAGGCTCCTGCTCTTAGTCGAGCATGCCAAACATCTTGACTATCTTCATCAATTCTTGTTGGCATTGATTTTGCTCTCAAAAGCTTTTTGCCACGAGCATAATCCTTGGTCTAAGTGCAATCGTCCGTGATTTTGGAATAAAAGCACCGTTGAAAATCTCTTACTGATGAGATGTGGAAGCACTTTGCTTCCTCTCTATCGGGCATGCCATGCAACCATGGCCCCTTTGCCGAGGCTCGAACATGAGCATGCATGACACGACAAGCATACCTTGGAAAAGCTGCCTTTGCCGCCCTTCGAGGCAAATCTCACATGCATCCTGGAAAAACGAGCAAGGCTAGAAAATTGGGTAGGGCATCCTTGGGTGGCCCTTCCGCCTTTTCAATCAGCACATGCATCCGTGGTTGCCCGGCAGTCGGCCCTTGGTGGGGCGAGACCCTAGGGAAACCCCTTTGGGCACCTTAGGGTGCTTACAACGCCCACAATCAAAAGGAAAAACAATATTAAAAATGGTGTGAACCTGATTAGCCATGGCTAATCCTGTCGGGCAGCGTAGAGAAGGGTGATTCCATTCCTAGATCGCGCAGTAGGCCTCCATGGCACTCGTGCCAGTGATGAAAATGCCTTGGCTCTACAGCACGAATCCATCAAGGACACCTATATGCAATTGTTTGTAGGTCGAATTTGGACCTCCCCTATGTGCTAGGGTCGCTTCTTGCGCTCGTCTCGACACCCAAACAGTTCTCCATAGCCGTAGCTTGAGAGAGGGGGAGAGAGAGAGATCGAGATGAACCTGCCTCTTCTTGCCAGGCATGCAATAACACCACGACTTCCTCCTTCCCTCCGCCATAGCTACAGCTACCCTAAGCTATGATACCAGTGAAAGACCATAGGGAGATTGAGATGCTAATAACCACCCAACCATACCTATATATAGGTCCTTGGACTTCTGGCTCATAGCTATATATAGCTCCTATATCGCATGTGTATCCGTCTGCCCTTGGCTAGGGCCGTGCCCTCCTATAGTCCTACCCTTGGCATGATATCGCAAGCGTGAGTTGGTCTCATAGATCATGTGTCCCTATTGTTTGGTGGACTTGCATCCTCCTCAAGTGGCTTTTCTTCTTGAGATGACACCTTAACCTTCTTGCTTCTTTCCTCATATGCTTTGCGATGTGCATTTTGTTTCATAAGAGTGTGATTCTCATATACATTACAACCCGTTCCTTTGAGGTAGATCCAACTATTGTCAAGGATGATATTTCTCTTTACCTCATGAGTCATGGTACATACAATAGGTCTTTCTCGCGAGCGAGGGACTCCTTGTTTTCCAACTCGATGTGCACACATAAGCCATGATTCTAGACATGCCAAAGTATGTAGCAAAAAAAACTTCAATAGCAACCGCAAAAGATTGAGGTGTTTCCATGCTTTCCTCCTTGATTCCACAAATGACAATATTCTTTGAGCGTTTTTGCCGTTCTTGCAATTCTTGAGTGTCCACATTCTCTACATTCTTTGCTTGGACAATGGCTTGCATGATAGGAGATGGAGAAACCACATTATCCTTACATATATCAACCCATGATTTGGATGCATTTCTCATCCCACATACATCATGTCGTATTGTGTTTATCTTTTCCTCCTTCAATACATGATCACTCTCAACTTTGCTCAAGCGCTCTTTCAATACATTCATGTCAATAAGAGAGAGCATACACTCTTGAACTTCATTCTCAAGATGCATCAAGCGTTTTTTTTGCATTTCAAGAACCTTCTTGAGGTGCTCATTCTCCACAACAAGAACTCTTAAAGTGCCATTCTCCATTGCAAGTGCACGCAACTCTTCACCTTGCTTGTTGATAGTTTCTTGTAATGAGACCAAGTAAGCCATGATCATTGCTTCCGTTGTTGTAGACAATGTGGTTGGATTAGCGTCCACATTCCTTGGAGATTTTGCATCATTCTCCATGCAAGTGTGGATTTTCCACCCTTGCGAGTTTTATCCGACATTGCCTTCAAGTTGGCAAGGAAAACGCAGAGTTTTGACAATTTGTTCAATTTTGAGATGCTGTTACAGCAAATCCTTCCATTGCTTAGAAAATTTTTGTCTTTGCATCAATGCGTAGAGGGCGCCGTGCTCTTCGATTGAAGCTATAGATCACCTAAATCGGAGTTTGGATGAAGAAGTTATGATGAAAAGAGTGAACTGTTGTCTACTAGGTCAAAAAACGGTTGTCTACTTGGGGGACGAGAGAGAGAGAGAGAGAGAGAGAGAGAGAGAGAGAGAGAGAGAGAGAGAGAGAGAGAGAGAGAGAGAGAGAGAGAGATTCTCTAGCCGTCCTTCGACTTTAGAGAGTGAGAGAGGTTCGCTGGCATCATCTCTAGCCGTCCTTCGACTTTAGAGAGTGAGAGAGGTTTGCTAGCATCACACGGGGAAGAGAGAGAGAGAGAGAACAGTGGCATGGTGGTCACTTATGTGTGTGTGAGAGAGAGAGACGAAAAACTTGAGCCCTCCAATTCTTCTCTCCTGATAACTGAGAGAGAAATCTCGTTCGAATTCTAGGTAATTCACGCTTTTCCTTAAATTGACCAAACATACTACGTCTACTCAGTACTTTCAAAACCTAAACTAATTTCAATTGAAGACTCGCATCGAATATGGAAATTCAAAGGCAAATGGGTCCAACATTTGCATTCTGATTTGCATGGTTCCGCCCAATGCACACACAGATCTCCAACAGGAGTATCTTCCCCGCCCCCAGTTTCTAGCTACCCACCCCCCTCGCCTCACCATTGCCCCGCCTATGTCTCTGCTCACTTCATCGCGGCCACCACCTTCTGTGTCTATCTCTCTATGGCTCTCTGCTCGACCTGCAACCCACCCTCCAATTTGGGGCCATGCCCCTCTCGCATTATGTGTCTGCTCCACCTCGCATTCCCCCCAAACCCCTCCTCATCCTTGCCACACACACACACACACACACACAGAGAGACGATCCTGCATTCCTCGACTTTGCCCATACACACAAACGGGGCAGCCTGCTTATGCTCAATAGAGAGAGAGAGAGAGAGAGAGAGAGAGAGAGAGAGAGAGAGAGAGAGAGAGAGAGAGAGAGAGAGAGAGAGAGAGAGAGAGAGAGAGAGAGACCCATCGCCATGCTCCCCACACACATGTGCTTGAAATTGTCTTGCATGCGTGCACACGCGCACATAGACTGTCTTACGTTGGATGGCTCACCACACACACACGCACACACACATAGAGAGAGAGAGAGAGAGAGAGAGAGAGAGAGAGAGAGAGAGAGAGAGAGAGAGAGAGAGAGAGAGACTATGTGTCTGCAAGGCTTGCACCACGTTGTACATACCAACCAAAGGACCACCCTTTTTTTCCTTTCCTTTTTCCTTTCAATTCATCCCTCTTCCCAACTTCCTTCCACGATGGCTCCCCTTTTTCTTTTCAATTCCAAAGAAAGGATCCTTTGAGATCCTTCTTCATTGAGCATCTCAAATGATCGTTGCTATATATTGTTGAGATGTAGAGAGAAAGAGAGAGAGACGAGACAAGAGACACACCATATACGCTCCCAAAGACTGATTCATATTGAGGACAAGATACAAATATATAGGTGAGACCAAGTTGAGTAGAGTGAGCCATATATAGCTCCAACACCCCCACTCAAACAAAGGTCTCTAGCTTTGGATGAAAAAACCCTTGGGGAGTTCAAGGGAAAAACCCAAGCCCCTATACAATGTGAAAATATGAACCAGCGATGATGATGTGAAAGTGAATTGTGCATCTATGTACAAATATTCAAGTGACTTAGAGATCACAATGTGCAAATGTGGAGTGTGCATAGTGCATGGTACCTAATAGATTACAATGTCATATGTACAAAGCTATTACAATAGCAAAGAAGCTAATCTAGAAAGAGTGAGGTCGAAGCAACTCCAAGCTCCGAGCGCAAGAGGATGAAACGTGACTCGTTGAGGCCTTTGGTCAAAATGTCTGCAATCATCTGGTCACTTGGACACTGTTCAACCATAATGGTTCCTTTGCGTACTTCATACCTGACATAATGATAATGGACAGCAATGTGCTTTGACTTATTATGTTGAACATAGTCTTTTGCAAGACTAATAGCACTTTGGTTGTCACACCGCAAGGGTGTGCTAGAAAGAGGAGAGTGACCAATATCAACCAGCATTTGTCGAAGCCAAATCAACTCACGAGCTGCAAGTGATGCCGCAACATATTCTGACTCAGTCGTAGAAACTGCAACACAACGTTGTTTCTTGCTAGTCCAAGAAACAAGACAACCATTTATAAAGAAGCAATTTCCACTAGTAGATCGCATAGATAAATGTGAGCTTGCCCAGTCTGCATCTGTGTAACCCAAAAGAGAAAGAGATTGCATAGAATCCGATGTGAGTTGTCGTCGATAGACTAAACCAAAATCTATAGTGCCTTTCAAGTATTTCAACACACGCTTTGCAGCAGACCAATGCTTAAGAGAAGGACATGCAAGATGTTGTCCAAGATAATTAGCAGCAAACAGAATATCAGGACGAGTGTTCATGCCAATAAACTGAAGACATCCAATCAAGTTAGCATAAGGTTGATTTGTGACAAGTTGACCGCCATTGTCAGAAGTGTTCTTCGTAGAGCTTGCGAGACAAGGTGTGTTGGCTGAATGTGCAGATTCCATACCAAATTTTTGAATAGTATCTACAATAAACTTTGAATGTCGAAGGAATAAAATACCTTTTGTACGGTTCCGTTGGATTTGAATGCCAAGACACGAGTGAATCTCTCCAAGATCCACCATATCAAATGCAGAAGACAATAACTTTTTCACTTGTTGAAGAAATCCCAAATCATTGGAAACAAAGATGGTATCATCCACATAAAGAGCAAGAATCACAAAACTGCTACCTTGGCGTTTTATGTATAAGTTGGGGTCTGACGAGCAAGAGATGAATCCTTTAGAGGTGAGAAAAAGATCAAATTTTGTATACCAGGCTCGTGAAGCTTGTTTGAGACCATATAGTGCCTTATGGAGTTGAGCAACAAGGTCTTCTTTACCTGGAATAACAAACCCTTCTGGTTGTTCCATATAAATTTCCTCTTTCAAGTCACCATTAAGAAAAGCAGTTCGCACATCCATTTGATGAGCTTCTAAATCAAATTGAACAGCAAATGCCAATAAAACTCGAACACTGGTAATGCGAACAACTGGTGAAAAAGTCTCTTGATAATCAACACCAGCTACTTGGGAATAACCTTTTGCAACTAAACGCACCTTGAACTTGTCAAAAGATCCATTTGCTTTTACTTTTGTCTTATACACCCACTTACATTTAATAGTTGTACGACCAGGAGGTAATTCAGTTAGTATCCATGTACCTTTAGAGATAAGAGAATCGTACTCTGCTTCCATAGCCTCTTGCCACTGATCCTTTTGTGGTGAAGAGATAGCTTCATCATAAGTAATTGGATCTTTGGAAGTAGAAAAAGCATTATCAGCAATATCGTCATCATAAACATGACATGAGCCATGTTCAAAATCAATAGGCAGATCAACATAAATATCAATATCATCATTGGCGACATTCGGAAAGGATTTTTGTGAAGAGGAAAGTTGCTCTATAGGAAGAGTTTCATCTTCTGAAAGAAATGGAAAAGCTTGAAGCAATGATTTAGTATCATCAGAATCATCCATGGACCATGAGCCTCCCATAAGCTGTTCGTTAAAAGTAGCATCACGATTCACAATTACTTTCTTGGAGGAAGGGTCATAGAATTTGTAGCCTTTGGAAGTGTCAGAATATCCAATAAAAATAAATTTAAGACCAGGAGCATCAAGCTTTGTTCGTGTTTCTTTGGGAACATGAATATAAGCAATACATCCAAAGGTTCGAAAATGAGATACGGAAGGAATGTCACCTGTCCATGCTGTGATGGGTATCTTACCAGAGGGTGCAGTAGTAGGAAGATGATTCTGAATAAATACTGCTGTCAAAGTAGCTTCAGCCCAAAAAACACGAGATAAGCCAGAATGAATCAGCATACATCTTACAGCATTGAGAATAGTGCGATTCTTTCGTTCAGCAACACCATTCTGTTGAGGCGAATATGGAATAGTGTGTTCATGATGAATTCCACTGTCAGCACAGTAACTCACAAACTCTCGAGAAACATATTCGCCTCCATTGTCACTACGAAGCTTCTTAAGGCGACGACCAGTTTGAAGTTCCGCAGCCTTGTGGAATTGTTTGAAAACAGATAAGGCTTCAGATTTTTGTCTAAGTAGAAATATTGTCGTATACCTTGAGAAATCATCAATGAAAGTAATGAAGTAGCGATATTGTGATCTCGAAGAAGGTAGAGGTCCACATATATCAGTATGAACAAGATCCAATATGTCGTGAGAATGAGTTGTATTTGAAAGAGGAAAGGGTTTGCGATTGTGTTTCCCAAGAGCACAAAATTCAAAAATTCCCATATGAGGATGGGCTTTAAGATCCATGCCATGAACAAGATCACGATGTTGAAGATCAAGGAGTTTTGAGAAATCATCATGAACAAAACGGTGATGCCATACTTTGCAATCATGATCACCTGGAGCAGTGACAACATTTGCTACAGCATCGTTGAGAGAGAGTTCAAACAAATTACCATTTCGAGGAGCAGTGGCTATAGTCTGTCCATCTTTCTCAATTCGGCATTTGGTATGATCAAATCCAACAAACAGACCAAGATCAACAAGTCTAGCAACTGAAAGAAGATTACGTTGAAGATCTGGTACATGTAATACTCCTCGCAAAATTCGAGTGGAAGAAGATAAGGTACCAAGATATAAGTCTCCAATACCCTTTACTTGACAAGTAGTATCATCAGCAAGATAAACAACACGTTGAACTGGCAGTGGATGATAGTTATGGAGCCACTTAGACTGATATGGCATATTTCCTGTAGCAACAGAATCGACAATAAAAAGTGATCCATATCATACATGAAGTATTCTGTCTAGAGCAACTGAACATAGGACGCAGCTTGTTTCTGGTACAATGTTGTTTCGATGTTCAGTAGCATATGCTCTATTTCGATCTGTGTCGAATCGACGCTTATAGCACATATGAGTGGGATGATCAGATCGTCCACAATATTCACAAGAAGAAGAAGAAGAGTCTGTAGATAAACGTGGTTGTTTTGTGGTAATATTGTGTTCTTCATCATATTGACATGCCCAACAATCATCTTCAGTATGGCCATTTCTGTTGCAGTAAGAACATTGCTTATTAGGAAATTTGAGACGAGAGAGAATATTACCGCGACGGCCACCTCTGCGGTTTCCTCGTTGAAATGGACGCCTTCGAGCATAAAAAGCTCGTTCCATCTGTTGTGACTCAGTCTCCTCGTGTGAAATCATAGCTGTATCATGACTAGCATTACGACGTTCTTGACGTTGAGAGTATTCAATTAAAGACATGCAGGCTTGGTCGAAATCAAGACCATCTTTATTAGAGAGAATAGTAACAATGTTATCATAAGAAGAGTCCTTCACCGTATCAAGGAGAAGTATAATCAGTTGCTTTTGTGGAATAGGATCACCGGCAGCAGCAAGTTGATTAATAATAGATTTGAAAGATTCAATATGTCCCGTCATGGCAGTACCAACTTCATATTGTAACTTGTTAAGCAACCCTCTCAAATAAAGTATTTCTGTGACAGATTTCTTCTGAAAGTTTGCAATAAGGTACTTCCATACATCGTGGGAAGTAGGCAGTTCGTACTTATCAAGCAAAAGGGAATCAGTAAGAGCAGAAAGAATATACCGACGAGCTGCTTTATCACGTCGTTGCCAATCCGTATAGGCAACATTCCAATCTTCAAATATAGGTCCTTCAGTGATAAGCACGTTATCATTATCCGTATCAACAGGCTGAGGCGGACAAACACGATTTCCAAGAACAACATCGGAGAGTTCATCGCCTTCAAGAATTAACAACATCTTTGCTTTCCAGCCTGGAAAACCTTGACCTTGGAAAGGAGGAACAGAACGCTGGCCAGAAGGAAAGCCGTTGACGAGAATATTCATAGCCATATCTTGTTGCGAGAAGACGTATAAGATAAGATCGCAGAATTTGCACACCATATATGGTGAAGGCCGCAATTGAGAATGAGAGAGATATGAGGACTGTGTTCTGTCAACGATAAACGTAAGAAGGATGCTCAAGGAACTTCCAAAGATGTGAGAGACGTCACCCAAAAAGGGCAGGGTAAAGGAGACGTTAATAATAAAAGAGTCCTCAAAATAGAGTGGCGTGAGACGCAAGATTGACGGCCACAATATGAATAGAAAAATGCTAAATCTTCTCGAAAAAGTTAACGCCAAAATAAGAAAAACGATCGCGGACGCTTCACGAAGAAGTAGGACGAAGAAAGCTGCGTCAAGCTCAATTGCAGTAAAAACAGCATAACTTTCTGCTGCGAACTCCGATTGACGCAAACCTAGAACTCAAATCGAAGAGCTCGAGGAGACGAACAAGTTTTGGATGAAAAGTGCCGTTGCGCTACGCTCCATTGCGCTTTTCCCGTTTCTCCAAATTTTGAGCAGAACAGCAAGAAAAATTGAGATGAAGTTCAGGGTGTCATCAACAAGAAAACGTAATCAACGATTAGATTGATTAGCAATAAACGTCACACAAAACACTAATCATATTCTTTTTAACACAAAACAACCACAATTAACAAGAATCAATGCTCAAAAATAAAATTTGTAGCAATTTTTGAATCTTACATGCAAATCGCATACACATACTGTTTTGTCACCATGAATTGAATCGACGCATGATCGTTACTGCTCTGATACCATGTTGAGATGTAGAGAGAAAGAGAGAGAGACGAGACAAGAGACACACCATATACGCTCCCAAAGACTGATTCATATTGAGGACAAGATACAAATATATAGGTGAGACCAAGTTGAGTAGAGTGAGCCATATATAGCTCCAACATATATCATATTTGTACCATATACTTCGTCCAAGAGCCCTTACAATATGATGCTTTCTCTTGTTTAGAAGGAGTCCAAAATCTTGAAAGAGGATGGAAACATTAGTATTCTCTATCTAAGTGAGATTTCACACTTGCTTTTGAGGAAAAAACTCTTCTTTACGCAAGGAGTAATGTTTAAATATCAATTCTAGCGGTCAACATACGATGGCTACTACAAACAAAATCCTTAGAGGCTACAAGCCTAAGGGTAAGGATCTATCCTAGCAACATAGAGGCCACCTAACAAAGGAAGTTCACACATGGAAAGTGATCATATACATACAAGGCGAGGCCTAGTTACATAGGGAGTTGGTTGGGTGGAACTTGAGTGTGCATCTCCACCTCTTTCATTACCTTTCCCCTTGCTTGGCAATGAGGAATCTTTTAGAACCAAAAACATCTCTTTGGGGTAAGAAAGTTCTCAATGATCCAATAAAACATTGTAGTTAATAAAACATTTTCTACATGTATTGTAGATTATCACAAAAATAGGCACTTTTGTTTGATACATTTGTCCTTAAAACCTGTCAGCAAGCAATCAAGTTTGAAAAACAATGGCAACCAAAAAAAATTAGTGATGGTGGCCAATTTTTTTTCAAATTCTTAGTCTAGTAAATATTATGTGTCAAGCTCTTTGTTGATAGAGAGTAGATAATGACTATTTAAAAAGAAAGAACTTTGACTTCGAACAACACTATTTAATAATGAATAACCAATTTACCATCCAAAATAAGACACCTTGCTCCACACTTTGATTCAATGATTGAAGTAGGGCTCAAACATTTCCGGATGCATAGCCTCAAAGTTTAATTCAATGATTGAACAAGGGCTTGAACATTTTTGAATGCATACCCTCCTGATAAGTAATTTTGATCACACACTTGTTTCAATACTAGGGCATTTTTATGAAGAATATGTCCTTCTTTTTCCCCCATTAGTGCTCGTATGGCCCTCTCTACCTCTTCTCTATCAACCAATCCACTCTCTTTGCTCTTTCTTAGACGAAGTCCAACTTTCCACTCTTCCACAATGAGCTTGGCATCCATGAATTGATCAACAAAATATGGAAAACAAATCATAGGTATGCCCCTGCTTATAGCTTCCAGAGTAGAGTTCCATCCACAATGGGTAAGGAAACCATGTATGGAGCAGTGTGAAAGGACTTTCACTTGGGGAGCCCACGATACAACATAGCCTCTACCACAACTTTTTGATAGCAATTGCTCTGGAAAAGTGGTGAATACAGCATCATTTATAAGATTTGGACGAAAAACCCAAAGGAAACGTTGTTGACTAGAAAGAAGACCAGCTATAAGTTCCTCAAATTGAGCTAAGGAAATGGAGGCAAGGCTACCAAAGGAGATGAAAAGAACAGATGAGCAAGGTTGTTGATCCAACCATAGTAAACATGCATCATCCTCCTCTAGTAAGCTTGTGCTAGCTTCTTTCTCAAGTGGCTCTACTAGTGGTCCAACGGCATACAATGGTGCTTTCATGTTCACCTTGAGGGCATTTCCTTCTATCTCTTCGAAGCTATTAACTACAAATGCATGGGCTTTGTTTTTTGTTTCCTGCAATGCTTGACATGTAAACGTGTACATAAAGAAATCTTCACCAAAGTTGTCCATGAGATCATCAACTTTGAGAGTAGGTAGGCCTTGGAGTCCCTCTTTGAACACATTTTCTCTCAAAAGCTCTCTTTGCATTGACACCTTCGTGACTGCACCATAATATCATTATGTGAATGTTTACGTGGTTAGCCAAAAATTGTTTCTTTTAATACGTGCAACCAAAAACCTTGACAACGTTTGAATGGTAAGACGAGAGAGAGAGAGAGAGAGAGAGACCTTTGAATGGAAAGACGAGAGAGAGAGAGAGAGAGAGAGACCTTCTTCCAAAGAGAACCCTCCTTCAAGGAGATGGTGGAAATGGAGAATGATGCTGTGGCTAAAGGGAATGAGAGCGATTCGCGGCAGTTGAAGCTTGTCGGCAAGCTGCTGAGTGGCTGCAGTTACGAAGAGGTCGGAGATGAGGCAAGTGATGGGCGGGTGTTGCTGTTGAAGACGCAACAAGAGCTGCTCGATCTGAGGAGCCAGGGTCTGGACGCCCTCAAAGAAGCCTTGCAGCAATATGGCGGCAGGGGAAGAGCACGGAGGTAGGAACAGGGAAAGGCGAGCTCTGCGAATGTCAAGCTTTGGAGATTGATCAGCAGGGGAGGACTCCACGTCATGGGGGGCAGCAGCGGGAGCAGGAGATGGCTCTTGATGGGCAGCAGGGGAGGACTCTGCTGCTGCCGCTTCTTCATGGTGAAGGTGAATGTCGAGGAAGGTGATGGTGAAGGCGTGGTCGGCGGCCAAACGCTTGCACAAGCGCATGAGCGGGTTGATGTGGCCCTGCCCCGGCAATGGCACTGCTAACGCATGATGCTGCCTGCATTTCGTATCCTTCATAGCTTGCCTGCCTCTCTTCCCCCATTCTTCTTCACTAAATAAATGAGGATCCTCCTTAGCATACGTAGCTCCGCCTGAGTTTTTGCCGTCCGGGTCCTCTAAGGTTGGTTTCAACGAAGGCAACGTATAGCTACCTCGTTGAAACATACCTGGGTCTAGAACCCCAAAACTCAATTAGTTTCCCTTCAAGATACCCCCGAATCTTGGAAATTCAATCGGAAAAGGCTTGAAGCCCCAAATTAGTGCATCTCCGGCTATAGAGAAACCACAGAGAGAGAGAGAGAGAGAGAGAGAGAGAGAGAGAGAGAGAGAGAGACTCTGCTCCTGCTCCCACAAGCGCACCCGCACCAATCATGGCAATGGCGGCTGCCTGCTCCATCATCAGTGCTCTAGCATTGCCATGTTGCTTCCTTTCCCTCATTGCGCGGGCCAAGGACCACCACAGGTGAATGCCGCCTCAGATACTCCCCCTATCCTGTTGTGCTTTGTTGGCCGTTGATTCCGCCCTTGTCAGCTATCCACAGATACCGTTTATCCTTCCAACTGGGTATTCGCGTTTCAAACCGATTGTCTCATGTTCATCGCCTGCTGCTTCTGAACAACCTTTTTGCCTCGCATAATTCCCTACCATTGTGCATCTCTTGCCATATCCCTCTTTGCAGCCCTTGTTGTGCAGATCTCTTCAACATCGTTGTCCTAGCTGCACACGAGAGCTCCTACCATGCAAGGCGAAAAGGAAATATCCCTCTTTGCCCTCACATTGTGCAAAAATATGCATCGCATCTCATCTCGGCACTCATCTGTTTGCTGCTTTGCGACATATTTCACACATCAATTGCACTTTTCGATAGCGCCGCCCACATTCCAAAAACATCTCTCCCCATTCACGATCATAGCTGGCATGTCCCTCTCTCTCTCTCTCTCTCTCTCTCTCTCTCACACACACACACACACACACACACACACACACACACACACAAAGTACCTCTTTGACACATTGGTGACACCGGTGCTTCTTTATGGAGTGGAGGTGTGGGGTGGTCACTGGTAGCATCGGGAATTCTACTTGGAAAGAGTTTGAGAATGTTCAAAAGAGTTTTCTCACCAACTTTCTCCAAGTCAAGACAGAAACACCTTACATGCTCCTACTTCTTGAGTCCGGATCGCTTCCCATTGAGGTTTTGGGCATGCAAAGGGTTGTGGAGTACATGCTTAAGACACAATGTAGCCCTTTGTATCGACTTCCTAGAATCGTATATGAAGCAAGTCAAAAGGTCCAAAAGACATGCAAGAGCAAAATACTAAGTTCGGGGTGGATGCTTGACATCAAGAAATGGTTTGGAAGATGGGATGCATGTCACTTGGTCAAGGATGCGGCGATCAACTCCCAAGTTAATGAGGCCTTCTTACAACACCAATGTATCACGGCTTGGGAGAAATCCGGAGGTTCTCACTTCAGCCATTACACCAGACACATTGTCCCAAACTACGAATCTCTCTTCTTCTCTGAACGAGGTAACCGAACCCATTCTTACATCCTTGAGCCCATTGCCTCCATTCGTCTTAGCTTCCATTCTCTACGCTGCGAGACAGGACGTTGGGGCACTGGCGAGGAGTCTCATCGACTTTGCACCTTATGCCCTCGTCAAGTGGCGAGAGAGTGAGTACCACACACTACTTGAGTGCTCAGCTTTTGACAACATTACGTCCTCTTTTCCCCATATATTCAGCCATGAGCTCTCCCTAAATCCAATTCCCCCGGATATCTCCTCACCCCCCCACGTGTCTCCTCGCTCACCCTGTGCTTGCCTCCTTTGACTTGCTCCTTGTCCGACCTGCCTCCCGTGCACTGGCTGCCCAGCTGCTGCGCGTCAAGAACCTGTGTGAAAGAGAGTGAAACACTCTCCAACCTGGTGGCAGTCCTAGAGAGGGAGAGAGAGAGGTGTGGCCCGACCTCAGGACTAAGTGGCACGGGTGCTCAAGGTGGGATCTGAAGAGCACGTGCGAGAGCGTGTGTGTGTGCAGCAATGGAGAAGAGAGGAGACACAGGTTTGGATGGACTCCAAACACAATAGTGTTAGGGTTATGAGTCCTTATTCTTTTATGTAGAATGAATGGTTAGTGTTAGTTCCCGATAGTCTCCAATCGCCCAACACTTAAGCGTGGCACATTGGGCTTTACCACCCCAACAACCTCCCACTTAAAGGACAATGCGCCTTTAAGCTGGGGTGACAATGTATATATATATACAATATAGATAGACAATGACCATGATCATCTACCCGATGCCCATGAGTGCCAAACAATGTGCAAACCGCTCTGAAGGTAAGCCCTTTGTTAAAAGATCATCAGGGTTTTCAATGGTGTGAATCTTGGCAAGCTGCAATTGCTTGTCCTCAAGCACCTCACGATGAAGTGATACTTCACATCCACATGCTTTGTCTTTGCATGAAACACTGGATTCTTTGCCAATTGTACAACACTTTGGCTATCACAATGTAACACAGGCATCTCAACATTGATTCCCAAGTCTCCCAGCCGACCAAGCCATATAGCTTCCTTGCAAGCTTCTGAAGCTGCAACATATTCATCCTTTGTAGTAGAAAGGTAACACAATCTTGCAAACAAGATCGCCATGAAACTGCACCTCCAGTGAATTCAAAAACATAGCCTGAAGTGGACCTTCTCTTGTCCAAGTCTCCTGCATAATCTGCATCTGTGTAACCAGTTACACATGCTTCCTTTCTTCCAAAGCAAATGCACATGTCTTTTGTTCCATTCAAATATCGCATAACTCCTTTCACTGCCTCCCAATGTTTCTTTCCTGGATTTGACATATATCTACTAACAAATCCCACTGTAAAAGCAATATCAGGATGTGTAGCAATCATAGATACATCAAACTCCCAACTGTAGATGATTAAGGCACTTGTGCCATTTCAGCCTTTTCCTCTTCAGACTTAGGGCAATCATTTTTTGAAAGTTTCACATATGGAGGCAATGGAGTACTCAATGCCTTCTCCTTCTCCATATTGAAATGCTTGAGCACTTTATCAATGTACTCATATTGAGACAAATAGACCAATTTCTTGCATCTATCTCGCTTAATGCGCATGCCAAAGGATATGGCTTGCTTCACCCATGTCTTTCATTTCAAATTTTGCATGTAACTCTGACTTCAAGGCTGAAATCTCATCCCTGCATTTCTTGCCAATTAACATATCATCCAGATAAAGGACCAAAATCAGAAAACTACCATCGTTACTCTCTTAGTGTAGAGGCAATGGTCCATATTGCTACGTTTGTAGCCTTGAGAGAGCATGAACGAGTAGAATTCATGATACCACTCCTTTGATGATTGTTTTAGATCATAAAGAGTCTTTTCTAATTGACACACCAAGTATTCATTGCCCTTCTCAACAAAACCTTCTGGCTACTGCGTATAAACTTCTTCTTGAAGATCACCATGCAAGAACGCCGTCTTTGCATCCATCTAGTCAAGTTCCATGTCATCTTTAGCAACCAACGCAAGTACACACCACAGAGTAGTCATCTTGACAACCAGAGAAAAGATCTCATCAAAGTCAATACCCTACTGCTGCTTAAATCCTTTTAGCAACAAGTCGTGCCTTGTACTTGGGTTTATTATCATGAGGTGTAATTTTTTGCTTGTACACCCATTTGCATGGTAATGCCTTTAAGCAACCGAACCAACTTCCAAGTTTGATTCTTATGCAACAAGTCCATTTCTGATTGCATAGCTTTCTCCCACTTTGCCTTGTCATCCATTGACATGGCTTCCTTATAGCAGGAAGGCTCTCCGCAATCTGTCAACATAATGTAGTCCAATGAGGGAGTAAATCTATCAGGAGGCCTTGAAACTCTTGTAGACCTTCTAATAACTGCTTGAGCCGGTTGTCCCTTAGCAACATCTGGTACTGCAGGAGGATTCTGTACTTGTTGTCTGACATTAGGCACTTCAGCCCTATTGTGGACAATTCCATCTTCTTGGAAGATAACTCTCCTGACCTCCATTGTATGCACAGGCTTCTTATGCATCTTTTATTCATTGAAGTATACGTCATTACTGCGAACTATCTTTTTAGATTCAGGATCCCATAACCGAAATCCCATGTCGCCAGGATTGCCATAGCCAAGAAATATACATTTCTTTGACTTAGGAGCCAACTTGCTTCGAAACTCCTTCCCAGAGCCCCACTTTGGCGACTCCGACTCCCTTTAGCCTTGTCGCATTTCAACTCCCATGAGCTCTTAAACCAAGGCCACAAAAGGTATCTGATGTCGCACTGTCCACAATCGATGCTGACTCCTTGCAGTAGTACCTTGCTAATCAGGAATCTGATTAACGAGCGGTCGACTTGTGCTAGATCCACATGGTACATAATATCACCAAGAACCTTGGCAAGGCCGAAACGATGCCAAATGGCACATCCTCCATTGCAGCCAAGTGGGCTCAGACCCGGCCCTCAGGAAATCTTCTAACGGCCATAACTTGCCATCCAGAGCTCTGATTTGCGATCCGAGAAGACATGCATGCTCCACAACTCGAGCTCTACACACGTATGCACTAACATCAGCCTAGGCTATTGGGGTATAAAGCCCAATGTGGTCGCCCAGGTAAGTGGACGGGCCGCCAGGTATGTACACTTTTCATTTTGTAAAAACCTAATAAGAACTCACTATGCTCTACACATTACAGTAGAGCGAGTTCACCATATTGTCGTGCTCTTCTTCTCGCACTCTCACTCTCTCGCGTCGCACTTCCGCTCGTACTCCTTCAACTGGTATCAGAGCTCAGATCGAGGCTCGGGACAGCATTTGCAGGTAGCCAGAGTCACCTGCTCAGATTGGAGTGAGATTCGACAGGCGAAGACACGGCCCCAAATCTTGTGGGAGAACTCGTAGGGCCTGGTGTTCTCAAAATTTCATTATGAGGTCATCTCGGCCACCATTCGGCTTCGACAAAGTTCTGCGCAGCCATTTTCGACTACGTGGTCTCGGCGGGTGCAGATCCGACTTTTCAAATTTGGGGTTTCGGCCTACGACTGCAGGTGCTGAGGATATCTGCACTTCCAAAGTGCTCATTTATGGTTGTCTACACAACGAAGGACGGCTCACAGTTCTTGGAGGCGTGTCACATACGACATGGACGCACCTACACACAGACTGTAGGCGACATCCACTAGTTCATCAGGTAGCTTGTGTTTGCTGCTTGATATTCCAGATTTCATCCTAACATTGCAGGTACGTCTTCCACATGGGATGTATTGTCAGAGATGATGTATGTCTGTTGAGGGTTTGCAGGCTGTGAGTCTCGCAGCAAACAACCGCCGCAGCGGTTACAGCATACAGTGGGAAATTTGTGGATGTATGACTTTGTGGGAAGTCTATGTACTATTAGATTTACTGCAGGCTTTGTTGAGGGTCGAGTGAGGTTTTATTGAGCTGGGGGATTCTTGAATTTTGAGATCCTTTCGGTGATACAGGTCTTGGAGCGATCCCTCGAGCACCCTTAGATAGGCAGCTAGGATGTATTGACTGTGAGTTAGACAGTTGGGATTGCATCTTTTCTTTATTTCCGTTGAGGCATTGTCGCAGTCTATGCTTACAGGACAATGATAGGATAGTGAGAGACAGTACAGGTGCAGGACAGGTTTACCCACAGCTTACAGTGTTAGAGAGACAGTGGTTTTTTTTTTGAGCTGTTTTTGAGTACACCAGAGCCATTTTACAAAGGAGACTCTGCCGAAATTTCTTCAAAATTTGAAGCTTTCTTGGTTCATTTGACAGGTTGATATTGGTTTAGAGCTCAGTTTACAGGGGAAACTCTGCCGAATTTTTCCTAGGAAAGTAAACTACTGTGAAGTGTAGCTATGGCTGGATCACAGGACACTGCTCTTTACAATATCAAGAAGCTGGATGGAACCAATTCCCCATTGTGGAAGAAGCAGATTTGGCACGTGTTGGTACAAAAGAAGGAGATAAAACCTATAAAGCTCAAGGGGATAAAACCACAAGATATGGACAAAGATGAATGGAGCGAAATGGATGAATTGGCACTTTCTACCATTATGCTCACTTTGGCAGAAAGCGTTTACTTCAATGTAGCAGACGAGATGTCGGCTTATGAAGCATGGACAAAGCTGAGTGATCATTATGAGAAGCAGAGTGCAGCTTCACAGGTATACTGGCTTAAGAAGCTTGTTGACTTGAAGATGAAAGAAGGGACACCTATGTCCAATCATCTGAATGAATTCAACACCATCTACAGTCAGTTGTCAGCTCAAGGTGTCAAGTTCGATGAACCTGTTAATCACATTGCTGAAAAGTTGGGACACTTTTCGCACAGCTTTGAGTAATTCTACACCTCCAGATGGTTTGACCATAGCAGGTGTAGAAGGCAATCTTCTTACTGAAGAAACCAACAGAAAGACAATGGACAAAGGCAAAGGAACAGCCTTAGTTGTCAGGGGAAGGACCAAAGAAAAGTACAAAGGTGGAAAGAGGGATCAGTCTCGTAGCAAGTCCCGCAGTGCTAAAGGCAAGAGTGACATAGAATGCTACCATAGTGGCAAGAAGGGTCACATGAAAAGAGACTGCAGAGAATGGAAAGCAGAAAAAGGCAAAGAGAAAGCTGAAGACCATGGTGAGAAGAACAAGTCCTCAGTGAAGATTCAAGAAATAAATGTGACAAACATTGTTGGAGAGGATGACAGTCTAGTGTCAGGAGATATCTACTTCCTGCTTCTATGCTTATGTGGCTGCTATGTTTGCTTACCATACAGACAATGTTCACAGAATTCAAAATCATTAAATGACAAGCCAGGCAAATAACCAGAACGAGACAAGATTTCCATTCCCTTCTTGGACATATGTCCTAACCGGCTATGCCACAAAGAAACATTCGGCTGCTCGGTTTTAGATACATTTGATACATAAATCATGTAAAGTCCTCCAGACTGTACTCCATGTGCTACTGTCATAGAACCCTTGGATATCTTCCACATGTTCTGTCCAAAAGTGGTGACGTAGCTAGCATCATCAAGTAAACATGTGCTGATCAAGCTCTTTGTAATTGCGGGAACATGTCTCACATTCTTCAGCGTGAAAGAAGAGCCATTCTGAAACTTCAATTGAACATCTCCAACACCTAAGATCTCACATGTCTGCCCATTTCCTAGCCGAAAATTATCTTTAGTGGTCACATAAGAGGTAAACCACTCCTTGTTTGGAGACACATGAAGTGATGCTCCTGAGTCTATAATCCAGTCACTCAGTGCATTTCCATCAGATGTTGTAAGAAGAGCTGAGTCCATTGTATTCTTCAAGAAGATACACAGTTTGCACTTGTTCATAGTGATTTGTGTGGACCTATGCCTAACCTATCTGTAGGGGGAGCTTCTTACTTTATGACATTTATAGATGATTACTCGAGGAAAGTATGGGTTTACTTTCTCAAGAATAAGGATGAATCGTTTAGTGTTTTCAAAACGTTTGTGACACTTGTGGAGAATCAGAGTGGCAAGAAGCTTAAATGCTTACGTACTGACAATGGTGGAGAGTATGTTTCAAAGGCCTTTCAGGACTTTTGTGAGTCAAAAGGTATAAAACGTGAACTTACTGCTCCTTACAATCCTCCTCAAAATGGTGTTGCTGAGAGGATGAATAGGACCATACAAGAGAAGGTCAGAAGTATGTTGTCTAATGCACAGCTGCCAAATGGGTTTTGGGCTGAAGCTGTATCAATAGCTATTCATCTTATAAATAGATCTCCTAGCAAGGTTTTGCAGAAGGATTCAGTGGAAGAGATGGTATGGTCAGGCAAAATGCCCTCATACAAGCATCTCAGAGTCTTTGGCTATGAGGCATATACTCATGTTCCAAAGGAATTTAGGAACAAACTTGAGCCAAAAGAGTAGAAAGTGCATCTTTCTAGGCTATGGTAATTCTGGTGAGATGGGGTACAGACTTTGGGATCCCGAATCTAGAAAGGTTATCAGCAGCAATGATGTTCACTTTAATGAAGCCAAATATCATTCTAAACCAGAGAGGATTGAGGAGATTAGAAGAGTTGTCTTCCAAGAAGATGGACCTGCACGTGCAAGAAAAAATGTCAGGGCTCAAGAGGAGCAAGGACATGATAGAGTGGAACCACAGGTTGTGGCTGAGCCTGAGCCACCTATTTTGCGTAGATCTGGACGTATCACGTGATCTCCTGATAGGTTTGTTCCATCTATGAACTATGTCATGTTGACTGATTGCAATGAGCCTTCATGTTACAAGGAAGCAGTGCAAATGAAGGACTCTGGGAATTGGCAATTGGCCATGCAGTCAGAGATGAAAACTCTGCGTAAAAACCAGACATGGAAGCTAGTTAAATTACCACAGGGCAAAAAGGCTCTACCTTGTAAATGGGTTTACAGGTATAAGATCACCACTAATGATAGTCAACCAAAGTACAAAGCAAGGCTTGTTGCCAAGGGCTTTAAGCAAGAACAAGGCATTGACTCTGATGAAGTCTTCTCTCCAGTGGTCAAGATGACTACATTGAGATGCTTTCTTGTATTGGTTGCCATATTAGATTTGGTGTTGCACCAAATGGATGTCAAGACAGCGTTCTTGCATGGTGATTTAGATGTGGTAATTTACATGCAGCAGCCAGAAGGGTTTGTTGAGAAAGGCAAGGAAGATTTGGTATGCCAGTTGTTAAAGAGTCTTTATGGCTTAAAACAATCACCGAGGGCATGGTACCATAAGTTCCACAAGTTTATGCTTTCTCAAGGCTACAAACGTAATGAGTTTGATGACTGTCTATATACAAAGAAGGATACGGATGGCAGTTGGCTGATCCTTATTTTGTATGTGGATGACATGTTGATTGCTGGCAAGCACTTGGAAGAAATTTCAGCTTTGAAGTCAAAGATGGCAAAATCGTTTGACATGAAAGACATGGGTGAGGCAAGTCATATACTTGGTATGCGCATTGAGAGAGACAGATCAAAGAAGTTGATTTGGTTATCTCAAACAGAGTATATTGACAAGGTTTTGCAACATTTCAATATGGAGAAGGGAAAGGCATTGAGTGTTCCATTGCCACCATATGTGAAACTTAGCAAACAAGATTGTCCTGTGTCTGAGGAAGAACAGGCTGAAATGGATAAGATTCCATATGCGTCTGTAGTGGGTAGTTTGATGTATGCAATGATTGCTACTCGCCCAGACATTGTATTTGCAATGGGAGTAGTAAGTCGATACATGTCAAACCCAGGCAAGAAACATTGGGAGGCAATGAAAGGAATATTGAGATACCTGAAAGCTACAAAGAGTATGCGTATATGCTATGGGAGTCAAGAGCTAAGTGTAAAGGGTTTTACCGACTCAGATTATGCAGGTGACTTAGACAACCGAAGGTCTACGTCAGGGTATGTCTTTACATTGGCTGGTGGAGCAGTATCATGGCGTTCTAGATTACAAGATTGTGTTACTCAGTCTACTACAGAGGCTGAATATATTGCAGCATCATAGGCATGCAAAGAATCAATTTGGCTTAATCGACTAGTAACAGATTTGGGAATCAAAGAAGAGATGCCTGTGTTATATTGTGATAGTCAAAGTGCTATACAATTGGCTCGCAATCCAGTTTATCACTCAAAGACAAAGCATGTGGATGTGAAGTATCATTTCATCAAAGAAATGCTTGAGGATAAGCAACTTCAGCTTGTCAAAGTTCACACCATAGAAAATCCTGCTGATCTACTTACAAAAGGACTTCCCTTAGAGAGCTTTGCGCATTTTCGCAAGCAGTTAGGTGTAGGGTAGTACATCACTTCTCTACATCTCTTGTATATTAGCTTGTATAGTAGCTTCTCTCACACTTAAAGTACCACATTGGACTTTAAGTGGGAGGTTGTTGGGGTATAAAGCCGAATGTGGTCACCCAGGTAAGTGGGCGGGCCACCAGGTATGTACACATATTCTTTTGTAAAAACCTAATAAGAACTCACTATGCTCTACACATTACAGTAGAGCGAGTTCACCATATCGTCATTCTCTTCTTCTCGCACTCTCTCTCTCTCTCTCTCTCTCTCTCTCTCTCTCTCTCTCTCTCTCTCTCTCTCTCTCTCTCTCTCTCTCTCTCTCTCTCTCTCTCGCTCGCGCGTCGCACTTCCGCTCGTACTCCTTCATGGGCCACCTGTCCCCAGCTACCCTGCCCGTCAGGGATCTGCTACACACTTTATCTTTAAACTGCAATATCTTGAGCACCGAGGCTCCGATTGACGAGCCGTCTAGATCGGCTTCTAGAGAAAACTAAAGACCACATTCTAGCACATAAAACCCACATCTCGGGCATAGTAGGCCACCAACCTGCTTCGCTCTTTGCAGCACACCTTTGGCCTAAAAAAACCACTTCGAGCATACACCTCTGCTATCCTTGGGCTGCCTAGGGCCTTCGTACCTGCCCTAGCCTTCTGCACTCACATGCTGCCTTTGTCTAGCATAGACCATCTCTTAGCTCGGACCAACTTTGGCTGCACCATTGTCCTCGACTATGAGGTAAAAGAGATAAAGCCATAGTCATTTGCTTACTCTAATGTAGCATTGTAAGCGTTGACAAGGTTCATACTATCCTTAAGCTAGATTCCTTGCATCCATCCAACATATTCAAAAGGATAATGTTTGAACTTAATAAGATATCGTCCGATAATCTTACCATGTCGTAATACCTTGTCTTCATGCCGAAGGATAGCTTCGGGTTGTAGCACCTATTCTTGGTCTTTGATTTCGGGAGGGTCTTCAATAATCGGTTCATTTGGAGGCTCTCCTTTGTAGGGCTTAAGTAGGCTCACATGAAAAGCATTGTGTATGAGCCAATGGTTAGGTAACTTGAGTTAATAAGCCACCTCATTGATTGGCTTCAAAATTTGAAAAGGACCATAGTATCTTTTTGCTAGTTTAGCATAATACTTTTGATGGCCCGTAGGATTTTTGCCCGTCGTTTGCCTCAATCGAGCCTTAGGAAACTTAAGTAAGACCCAATCATTTTCTTTGAATGCTAAGACCCTTCTGTGCTTGTCAACAACAACTTTTTACCTTAGTTGAGAGATGGATACATCCTCCTTAATCTTTTGAAAGGATGCTTGCAAGTCATGGCTATACTCATCTGCAGCGAAGATCTTCCCATGTACTTTAAGTAGCAAGGGACTTTTAGGTCTTCTCTCTATGATTTCAAAAGGTGCTTTTCTTGTAGAAGTATGGATAGTATTATTATACGCATACTCTACAAGAGGTATGTACTTTTCCCATTGTCAGCGTTGATCCACTTCTGTAACATAGGTCTTCAGTATATCAAGATTTGTAAGATTGGCTATCTCACTTTGGCCATCTGTTTATGGGTGATAGGCCGAAGAGAAATTCAATCTTGTACCTAGATTTTCAAAGAGACCTTTCCAAAAATTACTGGTCATTCTAGGATCTCTATCTGACACAATGGATGTTGGTAATCCATGGTGTTTGAAAATATAGGGAGTTGCCATTTGGTGTGCCTTATTAGTCTTCTTGATAGGGATAAAGTGTGCTTGCTTCCTAAACCTATCAACT